>NC_135216.1:12862604-13162604 GCF_052324685.1 Brachyhypopomus gauderio | reverse complement strand
TAGTGGTTAGCGATCCACTGTACTCTGCGTTATGGTATGACAATGAGTTGTCAGTGAATGTGGGCAAATCCTTTGACGTAATAAAAATTTTTTACTGCAGTGCCTGTGATGTGTTTTGTGTCAGCCCTGTAAAATGGCCAGAAGGAACATCATTGGTTCTAAAAAGCACTGATAAAAATGACTAATCCACAACTGGGAAACAGGATACACTTGTAGACATGACATCTCCAGAAGTCAGGCTTCATTCCGCTTCCTGGTTCTCCAACACCACAACCATTGACACTTTTATTATGATGACTCACCAGAGATATAACCCAAGCTGGCTATGCAGTTCTATGTGTGAGAGAAGCCAAGAACTTATGGCACACCCGATAAGTGGACAATGTAGGCTTGAATAGCAGCAAATAATTCTTAAAGATGGTGCGATAACCTTGGACGGTATCTGTAACAGTTTCCCAGAGGGACAGATGACAGCTTTGGACTTTCCACTGCCAATCTGCCAGCAGTCCTCTTTACCTTTTTAAACTGGCCGGAGGAGATTCATTGGCCTCAGTCCATGCTGTCAGAAAAATCCCAATAGAAATGCTGTTATGCAATCGCTTATGCATAAGGAGGAAACTGATTTCATCAGAGGAAATTGCTCATTTGATTACATTGAACATGTAGTGAGGGATGATATTAGTGCGTGCTATTAAACTTAACTGTGTAGTTTATGTGGGAGCTTGTAATTCTGTCTGTGTAGTGTCCTCTTTCCAATATTAAATGTTCAGTGGCTTAGAGTTTAAAAATACATGTGGTTATGTCACGCAGATCAATCATGTTGACATTTTTTTCTTCTGTTTTGATTACTAAACATATATTCATTGCCCTACATTCTGTCCGTTTACAGCTTGTATAATAATATACCTGTGCTGTTTTAAAGGATTCCCATTGGTTCCTGCCTCCATCCATGCCGTGGCAAGGAAAAAGTATTTTGATGACAAGTGGGTAATGTTCCCTGCCCGTGTGCTGTAAACACTTGCAGACATACTGGACTCACCAGCAAGTCTCACACCAGCTTAACTGTTAACTGTGTTTTTCCAACAGTTGCTGGATGAGTGTGGAGACCCATCTGCTCTATGTGGTTCACGGGCCTATTGTGGCAGCTTTATTAGTGAGTCTTTAACCCTGTCACACTCATATACTGGTACAGAATCTATTTAGGTGAATTTTTTAGATTAAGTGCTTTATTTTTGAGAGAAATTCAAAGGTGCTACTGATATGTGCACCTTTATTTAAGTGCCCTATTTGCTCCTGAACATACTGATGTTTGTCAGTTTTGATCCATTAGCGTTTCTTCATTGAAATTCGCAAAGCTTTAAGTAAACTATTCTGTGTGAAATCACGATCTAAACAGAACTGTTCTATTAATTTGTAAATGAACTAAATATCCTTTTACCATTCATTTTTGTAGGTGAACCTGTTCTTTCTGCTGAACATTGTGCGAGTCTTGGTGATGAAACTGCGGGACACCCACCGCGTGGAGTCTCACATGTATATGAAGGCAGTGCGAGCCACCCTCATCCTCGTGCCTTTATTAGGCATCCAGTTCGTCATATTCCCCTGGAGACCAGAGAACCGCTTGGCTGGGGAAGTGTATGATTATGTCATGCACATATTAATGCATTACCAGGTACATGATTTCAGCTATATTTCACTTACCAGCTAAATGAGAGTATTAAAATTGACTAATTGTTTTTTTCTGATTCTTTTTTTAGGGTTTGCTGGTAGCAACAATATTCTGCTTTTTTAATGGAGAGGTAAGCACTGAACACATTAATGCTCTCAGGTGAAACCGTGACTGCATGGTGGGCATGGTCAAGTCGTGGTATAAAATGGGCACAGCAGTTTCGTTGAAATGCTTCTTTAAGTTGGAACACACAGCTGTGCCTTGCATACAACAGCACACGGAGACATTTACACAAGGACTTTTTACCGGACTCAGAAACAATGTCACGACCCCATTTTGGAATTAAATGCATGGTAAAGCTATTCTGCATATAAATTAAGGATTTTCCCTGGGTAGCTCCCTTTACCCCAAACGAATCCCCCACTGAGAGCAACTTATAAATATTAGCACTTCTGCATGATGGAGTCATGAGCCTTGTGGGAGTTCTTTAAATCCTTTCCTTCACTTGTCATTGTGGTGCCATACAACAGCACTAATGATTGCCACTTCTTCATCACTAACCCTTGTAGATATTCTCTGTAACTCTTGAAAACAGCAGCATGGCTTTCGTTCGGCGTGCTGCATTGTTTTTGCATCAGAATGTGGGCTGGCTTGGGTTTGGCAAAGAAATCAACACTGACTGGAGATCAGTCGCAAAAAGCATCATTGTGTGAATTATTATCCCATCTTTTCAGCCTTACTGAATTTCAGAAATAGTGAATCTATCTTCCATTCTCAACAGTTGCTATACTCTGAAAGACCCACTGCAGCAACTGCTGCTTCTGTCTATAGTGTTTTTTTTTCCATCTTCTTCCTTCCATTCAGCTCTGCAAATATTGTTAGCATGTCATAAGTCTCTCATCATCGGGGACTTTGCGTGTCCTGCTTGGAGTGGTCTTTATATGACACGCATCTGATGGATTTAATCTGTATATGATAATGTTGCTAGATAGACAAGTAAATTATACCACAGTACAACATATGAAAAACTCCAATATGTTAGGCAAACACTTTGAGCATAAATTACAGTCTCATGTTCATATGCAATTGCTTTGGCATCTTACAGTTGTGTGATACTGTCATAAGCCATGGTATTGAATAAAAAACAAACAAACATTATTTTTTATTTTCGACTTTGAAATTGCGGTAATAACCCCACAGCCAAGTAGGACTAATTAGAAAATGGAACATTTGTAGGAGTCATGTGCTACTCCTGAGACATGGGGACCAGTTTGTAGTGGTTCACTGTTATGCAAATGTTTGAATGGCCCCAGACAAATTTCATGTTTTGTGATGCGAGGGGGCAGGCAGGATGCAGAGACAAGCATACACTCTGAATAGCGCTTCTATTGAGTGCTATACAGTGTATAGCATTAACAACACACATAGCGAGACTCTAACAAAGATGAGCGACAAGCACAACTTCAACACACTTTAAATATCTTAACACAAACGAGAACCAAGTGCAGCGCATAACGTTGACGAGACAAGCCACAGGTGAGACGGATGCACATAGAACCACACCCAAAGGAAATACAAAAATTATATTGCCAAAAGTATTCGCTCACCTTCCTTGACTCACATGAGCTTAAGTGACATCCCATTCCTAATCCATAGGGTTCAATATGACGTTGGTCCACCCTTTGCAGCTAGAACAGCTTCAACTCTTCTGGGAAGGCTGTCTACAAAGATTTCTGACCATTCTTCCAGAAGCGCATTTGTGAAGTCACATACTGATGTTGGACGAGAAGGCCTGGCTCTCAGTCTCTGCTCTAATTCATTCCAAAGGCCAGTCAAGTTCATCCACACCAGACTCTGCCATCCATGTCTTTATGGATCTTGGAAGAGGAAGGGGCCAGCTCCAAACTGTTCCCACAAAGTTGGGAACATGGAATTGTCCAAAATGTCTTGGTATGGTGAAGCATTCAGAGTTCCTTTCACTGGAATTAAGGGGTCAAGCCTAGCTCCTGAAAAACAACCCCACACCATAATCCCGCCTCCACCAAACTTTACACTTGGCACAATGCAGTCAGACAAGTACCATTCTCCTGGCAACCACCAAAACCAGACTCGTCCATCAGATTGCCAGATGGAGAAGCATGATTCATCACTCAAGAGAACGCACCTCCACTGCTCTAGAGTCCAGTGGCGGCATGATTTACACCACTGCATCCGACGCTTTGCATTGCACTTGGTGATGTATGACTTGGATGCAGCTGGTCAGCCATGCAAACCCGTTCCATGAAGCTCTCTGCGCACTGTTCTTGAGCTAATCTGAAGGCCACATGAAGTTTGGATGTCTGTAGTGATTGACTCTGCAGAACGTTGGCGACCTCTTCACATTATGTGCTTCAGCATCCGCTGACCTCGCTCCATCAGTTTACGTGGTCTACCTCTTCGTGGCGGAGTTGCTGTCGTTCTTAAACACTTCCGTTTTCTTATGATACAGCTGACTATCACAGATCCACGCTGGAATTCACTGAGCTGCTGAGAGTGACCCATTCTTTCACTAATGTTTCTAAAAACAGTCTGCATGCCTAGGTGCTTAATTTTATACACCTGTGGCCATAGAAGTGATTGGAGCACCTGATTCCAATAATTTGAATGGGTGAACGAATACTCCAAACTCAAGACTGTAAATATACCACCAACATGTACATGTAACAATTTATAGACACGTACTGACACAAATATGTTTTAAGGAAAATCTGTATTGTGTGCCGGGAGAGTTGCATGTTTATACATATTTTATGAGCCTAATGAATATGTGAAAAGTCATAAATTGTCTTGATTTAAACATCAATTATTCAAGTGCTTGATATGCAGTGTTGCATAGTGCCATCAGAGCATCACCTGCAATAATGACATTTGAATGAATCTAATGGTAATACTGCAGTGTGGCGTGTCGACTTCTTGGAAGTGGAGGTCTTGAAGAGCGTCACATAGGTTACCCCTAAGAATAGTCACCAAAGAGAAGTAAATTGTGCCATAGGGTGTACCGCCCACCTTTCCACTAGCTACTGGCACCTATAAATTATTTTTAGTTTTCTACTTTTTGTGCCTGACGCAGACATTTATCATGATGTGTCATGACCTGATTACAGCTTGTAGTTCAGTAGTCCATGAACACTGACATTTGATTGTGTTAACTAATATGGAATGCTAAATGTTTGTATGTTAATGCCTTAAGCTCCATTTACAAAATGGTAAATATCTAGTAGCATAAAAGATCCCTGTGCTAGGTAAAAGTAGGCGCCTTAACATCAGTGTGCTAGGTAAAAGTAAGTGCCTTAAAATCAGTGTGCTAGGTAAAAGTAGGTGCCTTAACATCAGTGTGCTAGGTAAAAGTAGGCGCCTTAACATCAGTGTGCTAGGTAAAAGTAGGCGCTTTAACATCAGTGTGCTAGGTAAAAGTAAGCACCTTAACATCAGTGTGCTAGGTAAAAGTAGACACCTTAACATCAGTGTGCTAGGTAAAAGTAGGCGCTTTAACATCAGTGTGCTAGCTAAAAGTAGGCGCCTTAACATCAGTGTGCTAGGTAAAAGTAGACGCCTTAACATCAGTGTGCTAGGTAAAAGTAGGCGCTTTAACATCAGTGTGCTAGGTAAAAGTAAGCACCTTAACATCAGTGTGCTAGGTAAAAGTAAGCACCTTAACATCAGTGTGCTAGGTAAAAGTAGGCGCCTTAACATCAGTGTGCTAGGTAAAAGTAGGCGCCTTAACATCAGTGTGCTAGGTAAAAGAAGGCACCTTAACATCAGTGTGCTAGGTAAAAGTAAGCACCTTAACATCAGTGTGCTAGGTAAAAGTAAGCACCTTAACATCAGTGTGCTAGGTAAACGCAGGCTACTGCCAGATGTTCCATCATGAAGTGAAATATATGCCAATGTCATTTATGCACAGCACATGCACATGCCAGTGTCACAAAACAAAATGTCAATGCCATTTGCATATGCCACTGTCCCCTATACGTAAGATGCCGATGTCAGTGGCATATGCCAGCGTCACTCAAGTGTAACACGCCGATGCCTTTCCATGTTATTACTGCTACTGATTAGCTGTGACAGTTATGGCAAGAAGATCACTGATGACAGATTTCTATCACTACTGCAGAAAACTGCTAGAAAATGACATTTTTATTGGATCCCTTATAATTGTCTCATACTTGCTCTCTCTCTCTCTTTCTCTCTCTTACACACACACACACACACACACACACACACACACACACACACACACACACACACACACACACACAAACATTACATCAGAAAATCAAAGCAACTACTCTGACTTGAACCATGATCATTCTTATAAGCAATGAGCACCTGAATTTCTCGAGCGTAAGGCCCTATAACTGTCAAAATTCATGATTACATCATGCAGACATGTGAACCCTGGTTTCTTCATACTCCCCACCCCCCATAGGATTGTGTCTTATGCCATAATCTGCTTCTTTTGCACAAAAATGATGCATATCAGAATCTGTTCTTCCCGTCTTAGAAGGTACTGACATTTGATTTAGGACATAAGACATCAATGTGATGTGAGCAAAAACATGTGTATCTGTAGTGATTAGCTACTGCTCTCTGAGAAAAGTACATGTTTACTACATTTATTTGCCACTGCTAAAACACTGGCACCACTCCTGGTCATTATCGTTGCCTTAAAATTTTGGCTGTGTACAGGATAATCGAAAATGCACCCTGGCAGAACGTAACCAACTGAGCTGTGTGTTCCTGCAGGTTCAGGCCACGCTGAAGAGACAGTGGATGCAGTACAAGGTCCAGTGGGGTCAGCGTCGACGTGAGCACTGCTCCCTGCGCTCCACGTCGTGCACCACCACCTCCATCACGGAGGTGCCTGCCTTCTTGTTCCACCATGACTGCACCAGCGATCACCTGAACGGAAAGCATGCAAACGACTCCGAGCTTGTGGCCCTCAAGGTCAGGGAGACCTATGCCTGAGGCGTGGAACACTGGAGAAATTGTTTAGGAATTCGACTGGATGGGATGAAGCAGAGACGAAGGAGACCAAGGAAGAGAACAGACTGTTAAC
The DNA here is from genome assembly GCF_052324685.1 of Brachyhypopomus gauderio. Classification (NCBI taxonomy): domain Eukaryota; kingdom Metazoa; phylum Chordata; class Actinopteri; order Gymnotiformes; family Hypopomidae; genus Brachyhypopomus; species Brachyhypopomus gauderio. The sequence goes on along the minus strand of NC_135216.1, from coordinate 13,155,837 downwards.
TTGGAGATCATGTCACAGATACAATCCTTGCAGGCTCTGTGAAAAGTGATCCTTGCAGACTCTGTGATAATGTGTACAGGTGAACAGTTTGACACCAACCTCCTGTGTGTTGGCTACAGTGTCTCTGTTGAGACGTCTCAAGGTGTGCATATATATATATATATATATATATATATATATATATATATATATATATATATATATATATATATATATATATATATGCATAAAACAGGCAAAAACAGTGAGGTGACATTCCTGAAGAATGTGACACATTTTAGCTGCTAATCCCAAGCCCTGCTAGATTTCTCCGGAAAAATGGTAACAAACTCAGAACTTGCTTCACCAAAACCAAACGGTGTTGCTGGACGTGGTCGAGGCTCATTAAGTTCTGGAATTTGAATCACTGAGTGGAGATGGATCTCGGAACATAAGTGGTGAAGAAAAGTTCCTCTGTGCCTAAGTTCTGGAATCCTGTACATACACTCATCAGGTTCACTTTAGAATTGTGCAAGAATGTTGCTACGAGTTTTATTTTTCTGATGGTTGTTTTTGCATCTCTAAATCACATTTTTCTCTGTGTTGTGAGACTTCTGATTTCCTTGTTAGTGCAGCTGTGCTTCTTTGATGGATGTATCACAACCAGAGTGTGAATCTGTTGGAAATGGAACACTTAAAAGATGATTTCAAAGTGCCAAACAGCATGTGAACAAGACACAGATTCTGAACACAGATGAAAGGTGATGAAGATATGGTAAAAACCTTTCTGTTTCATGTTTAAGAAGGCAGTATGTTTAGTCAAGGCCAGTTTAGTTCAGAAAGCTTATTTATTGTTTGGAAATGCTACACACTGCATTATGTCAGCAACAAATGAAATATTTGCTCAAAGATTTGTACTTTTATTTTAACCATTACAGACATAAATTGATTAATATAGTATTCACACTAGTATGGTCAGATCTGTGATTCTAAAAGGGCTTTTAGAACTGAGCATAACACAATGCTAAGTTTCTGTTCAGTTCTGCGCCCTTTCTTTGTAGTTGGAATCCAACACGTATAACAGTGAACAGAGAAGACCGTGTGCCCTTTTTTTCATTCATTCATAAATAAATTGCAAGATCACAGAATATTAAATTATATGTTAGTCTTCATAAACAGTATATTTTTCAATTCCAAATTCTTTCTGAATTATGAAGAATACATACTGTGTTTCACATATATGAAGTAAGCACATTAGATAGTTACACTGTATAAACAATATGTGAGGTTTTTCATACAGATTCCATTTAAATAGCTTGCAATTGCTGAACATATCAAGAACAACAAGATTTATATTTTATAGCTTGAGAAAATAATTCAACTATATTTCACAACATATTGGCCACGAAATATTTATATTTTTTCACCATTTATTCTAAAAAATTTCATCTTTGTGATTTTGTTATACTTGGAACTATGCTTTTTTTTATTTAAGAGTTAGGTGCATCTTGTATATGTGTATTGTATATGTGTATGGGGAGTTTGAGATGGACTCTTGACAGGTAAACTTTCATCGTGAGTTCTGTCAGTATACTGGACCTGGTATTTACCATGTAAATGTTTATGACTTAATATGATGTTGATTAATTGTGGTGTATATACTCCCAGTCAGTAATGAAGCTTGAGGTACATTAAGAAATTATAAGTTGTTGATCTTTTTAAGACCATGTTAAGGTTTTTCAGATGGGCAAGGGCAACAGCATTATTTAAATGAAATCATATTTATGTCAATGTTTTTTTTAATGCTGATTCTAGGCATGTTACATATTTGACCGCTGTCATCCTCACAAATTTAACCAAATCTTTGGATAGTAGACATATCTACCCTCTAACTAATTATACATACTGTAATTTGATCATATAAAAAGATTAAAGCCACAATCAGGGATATGAAAAGCTATAATTAATTGAATGCAATATTTGCATTAAATATGAACATTGATATTTAAATCAATCAATCAATCAAAGTGTATTTGTATAGTGCTTTTCACAACACATATTGTCACAAAGCGCTTTACAGGATTTAAAAGGTTAACAATACTATGGGTCCAGAATCCTAATTTAAAGATGACTCCTTTAAGATGCTCCATTTGCAGATGTTTTAGCCACACCAAAACAAACTAAAGACTCAAATGCTTTTTGAAATGCATTTGCTGTTGATCTCTGATTCTTGCTTTGCGGAGTTTAAGAACATGCTCTCACAGCCCTTGCTTCAGTGTTTAAAAACTATTGTTCTGAAATTCCTGATTGTGGCTTTAATGCATGATTTAATGCATTATTTATTCCCAGATAAAAGACATGGCATTTATGTATTGGCCAGCATGTGACAGTTGTATATGACTAACATTCCAAGCCTGTACAAAAGGCTTGAAGGTTCTCCTCTGAGTCTCACCCGTACAGTCCCATTTTAGGTTAATCTTAGTTTCAGATTACAAATTAAAGATAATAATAATCTAATTATGATACACATTTTCAGTATCTACAGGGGCACACATGACAGCACTGAATATTTAAACTTCAGCCTTAGTGTATTTTTTGTTGTTGTTGTTGTTGATAAAATCATAAGATTTCAACATAAATTAAAAAAACTGTTCTTCATATTTTTAACATTTACTCACTGTAACAATTCTGTCACATTTAGCCAGCATATGTTGCATCAACAGCTATGTGGAATCAGTGTATATCTTCTTTATTTTCTTACAAAGATGCTTACCTTCTGTAGCTAATTACTGTGCACTGTTTTAAGAACTGGGCAACAGATGTCTTTTATTGTGACTCTTTGTTGTTAATTTAAAAACACATCATGACTAATCCTGTTCATCTGAGTGAACGTTCATGACTAATGTCTGCTCACACCCATCTCATGGCTGTTAAACTAGAAACAACAGCTTTAGATATTTTTGGTAGAGATGTAAACTTCTAGTAAACTTCTTCATGCACAGGTGCTGAACTGAATACTTTCTGTTCTCTGCTTTCTTCTCTGGGCCTTTATCTCTATTTAGACATTACACCATCTGTTTACAGTTAGCATAGCAACAACCATAAATCTAAACTGGTCACTGAATAAAGATACTTGTGTTTGATATTCACTATTTTAAGCAGTACTTTGTCACTTTGACTGATTAAGCCCTTAGACTTTAACTTCTTCAGAGAGAAACGCAAACCCATGTGTTTAATTTCATGTGGAAGAATCTACTGAAATGTTATTCAGTTCATATACTAAAAGCCTGAAAGTTCATATACTAAAAGCCTGAAATGTCTGGATACATAAAGATGAAATTTTATAATAAGCCATAGACATGTAACTTTTATATTCAGTACAAACAGCATAATTTTCTAAGACAAATAATAGCTGGGTTTCAACTTTATTCCTTTTGTGTTATGTAATGTGAACATATATTCTATATACTCTGCTAGACACAGGAGCAGAACTGTGCAGTGACTGATCTTTTCAAAAATACATATTTCTCCAACTTGGGGGAAGGTTTTGTCTTTGCTTTTCTATTTGAGCTGAACAAAAAGTAAGACCAGTCCTGCTGTACAAGTAATTTTAATTATACTGTAGCGTATCCAGGCTTTAAGAACCAAGAAAGTAAGAAAGAGAGAATGAGAGAGAAAGAAAGAAAACAAAAGAAGAAAAAGTAGCAAAAAAATGAATAAAATGAAAGTAAACTTTAGCTCAGCTTATGACTGTAACAGTATATTTTAAAAATATTACTTTACTGGAAAAAATAAGAGAAATAATATAGCCGCAAGCGGCGATTGGCGGGTTCACACAAAAAAAGGCACAAAAGCCCAAAGGGTCTTTTAGACCAACAAGTGATATGAAGCTACTTCAGTCCAAAAAATGGACAGATAAAGTAATTTGCAAAAAATTATTCAACTGGGGCAATAAAGGCCCAAAAGATCAAAATAAAATGTAATGGCAAAATGATTCAGATCATAGAAGTTAATCAAATGCTGTGATTAGCTTTGTATGTGTGTGTTTGTGTGTTTTTTCATGTATGCAGTAAGGGCTTCTTGAGGCTTTTTTGGTTGGCTTGAGCAAAGGAATACAGCTGAAGTAGAATTTTGTTTCTAGGCCATACAGTGTGGAAGATATTAGCAAAATGATTCAGACCATACAACTAAATCAAATGCTGAGATTAGGTTAAAAGCACTGACACACTGACCCAGGGGCCTAGTCAAATAAATATACCTTTGGCTGAATTTGTCAGAAGTTGTGAACATAGCAGCAGGAGAGCTCTTGTTAATGCCCCACATGTAAACCCCACTCTTTAACCCTTTTCATTTAGCTGACAAAATCTGTCACATGTGAATCTCAAACAAACCAAAGAGTGATGGCTTACTATACAATAAAATAACACAAATATTCTTATCTTTGCCTGTTCATGATGTTCTCATCCCTACTCTGACATGTTATCACTGTTGTGCCCATAGTAGGGAGGCCACTAGGAATGTGTATCTAACAAGACTTTGATGATAAGTAAAGCATGCAGTTATATAGAGGTTGTGTGTGAAATGTGAATTACATATCTCTGTCCTCTCTTATGTCATTTCAGGATGTATAGAGGGCAAGAGTTGAGAGTGTGGATGGAAAAATGAAGCTAAATATCAGTTAGTGTGTTGGAAATGGCTAGAGAAATGTATATATGAAGCATATAGGAAGTCATGTGTGAGGGTGTGTGGAAAAAAGAAGCTAAATATCTGTATATTAGTCACTGGGTAATTGGTAGTAATGGCTAGAATTAGTGTGTATGTAAAACCTATAGGCCAGAGAGGCCTTTGTTTTTGTGAGTGCATGTGAAAGAGAGAGAGGGAGGAGGGAGAGCCCAAGGGTTGTAAAATGTTAGAAGGATGGGGGAGTGGAGGAGGGGGGGCAGCGTGTGCGAGAATGGCACGTGCGTGTGGGCTGAGCAGCTCTCGTCTTCTCCCTGCACAGCTCAGTATGGAAAATGAAAATATTCACTGTAGAGCTGTTTGTAGACGGATTTGGCTCACACTTGGCACACAGCACAACAATGGTCATGTGAATGTGGATGTCAATTTTCATAACAATCAGACATACTATGGCGTAGTTATTGAACTGTGAATTTGATGTGTTACGATGGTAGCATTGTGATGCATATGAAAAATATTAATTTGTGAAAACCTTAGGATTTTCTCCCTAATCTTAGCATTTCAGAGTCTGCTGAGTATTACAAGGTGTGATTTAAAGGTGATGGAGTTAAAATGCTAGGACTAGTATGAAAATGACAAGTTATATATATTTGATAATAGTGAAAAAGTGGTACATTTTTGCAAAGCACATGTAATTAGAAAGTTGCTAGGAATTCTGCATACAATCATATGAGTGCAAGCATTTCTTGATAAGTGAAAATATGTAGGAGAAATTCTGGATTTTCTAGTATAGCGCCACCTAGTGGTGCAATTCCCTTCTAACATGAGTATGTCTTAGAGGGTGTGTACACGAACATACCATGTCAGTTTCATGTGTATGTACCTATGGTAAGTCTGCCAAATGGCCAATTAATTAAAATTAAAATTAATTGGCTTATGGTGGCCATGTTTTTTGAGTGATGAGGTCATCATTGTGTGCCTTGATACCACTTGGGCCCCTGATGACGTCTGTAAAGTTTGGGCTTGATGTGACTAATGGTTTCTGAGAAACAAATTTCCCCATGTTATAGCGCCCCCTATTGGACAATCGTGGCCAGCTTTGACCTTTGACCTCTGAGTCATGTGCCCTAACAACTGATAAATTTTCATGAAGATTGGTCAAAGCATTGCTGAGATATAGCTGCTGAAGTAAATTTAGCCACGCCTCAGAGCTATTGATTGACATGTGACAGTCAGACTGTATACCAATGTCACAGTTTTGTTGATATTCATTGACAATGAGATTCTTGTGAATATTTTGACACCAAGATTGTGGTGATCAGATAAAAAACCAGGGACTAGTATAAAAAAATAGGTTTTGCATATTATGCAAATTAGCAAAAAATCTAAGTAGGCGGAGCTTAATGGTTGTATATGAATAGTCCTATTGAATTTTGCCAAGGAATCCATAAAAAGTGGAATTTTGTTTCTATGACTTACGGATTGGGAGATATGGACCAAACGACAAAAGGGTGTGCTATAGCGCCACCATCAGGCCAATGTGGGTCTCTGTACTTGAGTCTGGTCCTTGGACCATACATTATCAATTTGCCAAGTTTGGTGTTTCTAGGCCTTACGGTCTAGGCTGCACAATGCGTTTTAGGTCAAAAAATGGGCAAAAGAATAATAATAATAAGAAGAAGAAGAAGAAAGAAAAATCCTAACAATTACAATAGGGTTCCCACACTATGTGTGTGAACCCTAATAACTGACAATCATTGTGCAGTTAAACAACGTAGAATGACAATGGGAAAAGATTCTTAAGAGTCTTGTTAGATTGATTTTTAGTTTATCCAGACTCAATATTTTCAATGTTTTGTTTCACACATCTAGATAGAGGTTTGACATGTACACTGAGCTTGTGTCAGACTTTGTTATAAAAAAGGTATCCTAGCATTTTCACTTTTCCTTTTTATTTGCCATTATCCCGAGACTGAAGTTTACTGTTCTTTTTTTGCCAGTGTTCCAGTCTGAAAAGGCTTTGCTCTGATGTGATTATTACCATTATTAATGTTGTTGTTATTATTATTATTGCACTCTCGGGTGTTGATAAAATTATGTTGACAGACTAATCTTAAAGATTTTCAAATTTGAAAGATTCAAACCAACATCAACCATCTCAGAAATGGCAAAGTGCACCTGTGAAAGGCTTGCGACACTGATAGGTTTAATTATTTGGGGACATATTTGGAAAATTAAACAAATGGCATTTATGAAAATAAATTTTGCCTGTTACCTGTTCCAAATAACATGAAAGCACAACTTCACAGTGATGTTGAAGAAAACTTCAACAAGACTTAAGAACATTGCTTGCAAACCACATTGCTTTAGCAAACCATATTAAACCAAACTCTGTAGGTCCAGAGCATGCAAAGTTAGTCTTTTGAGCAAATCCTCATCTGTGGTAAGTGGAAAGGCCTGCACCAAATGACATGTAGGAAATTTAAATCCAAAATTAAAATTTTCCTTATAGTGCATATTTATTAAACTCTATGTATATTCAACCAGTTATTACACACACACACACACACACACACTAAACAAGTACACAAACAAAAACAAACAAAACACTATTCGAGTCTAAAGTTTCTCTTATATAGCATTAATAGAATACTGGATTCAGTATGTTTTAGCTGTCGCAACGCATCTGTTACCAATCACAGTTTTTACTTAATCATTACTCTTATCCCCAAAACAGGGGGAAAAGGGATATCTAAGTTGTGGTGTAAGTATATATCAGACGATGTATAATCATGTATCATGTAGTATTTTATTAACAATAAAATATATTACCTTTTACTCTGCGATCACCTTATGGCATCTAATCGTAGATGGCGTTGCTCATTGACTTTACCGTGAAAGTTAGCCGTTCCTTAATATCTATTTCTCTCAATTTACAGTTCATGATTTTGACACTGACAGTCGCCCTCCAGGAAACCAACATCAATTTCATCGACTGGGGCTACAAAATGACCTGCGATAAAACGTCTCGTCTGTGCCCCAGTCATGGACGTAGTTTTGATTTCATAAGTGGGGGGGACACAACCTGGGGTGGCGAACTGTTGAGCGGGGGGGGGGGGGGGGGGGGGGGGGGGGGGGTTGAATGAAAATTGTTGAGCGCTGTGAACAAAAATTGTTGAGCGGGGGGGGGGGGGGGGGGGGGGAGCTCGGAGCTGCATGATCCTAGTGCTAGATTTGTCGCTATTTGGATATTGTTTTTTTAACCGTTAAAAAGTGGGGGGGGGGACATGACTTCGTCGCTACTTAAATATTTGGTTTTAACTGTAAAAACTGGGGGGGACCAAAACCGGCTTTTGAAAAAGTGGGGGGGACATGTCCCCCCCGTCCCCCCCCAAAACTACGTCCGTGGCCCCAGTTCCGGCTCAGGAGTTAGGAGGATTAGGACAAGATCTTCTCTCTGGTAGCCTAACCCACACATGTCGTACAACTCACTACATCTGTCCCCTGAAAGAAACAATGACCGGGCTAATGGATAGTACTTAATTATCCTGAAGGAACCGGGGTTGATTTTAAGATGATCATGTCGCGATAATCGTCGACAGTAGTATTGGATTTTTAAATCAGCTCTTCTATAAATGGCGAAAACAGACATTAATTTTGCTAAGGACAGACGTGTTATTATTTTGTCCAAGCCAACCATACAACCATATATATATATATATATATAGAGAGAGAGAGAGAGAGAGAGAGAGAGAGAGAGAGAGAGAGAGAGAGAAATTAGCCTTCAATTAATTTAATAGACTTCTTTTTTACAGTCAGTGATGTTAACACTGGTGGTTTCCAGAACCTTCTCCACAGTAGGGCTCGACAGAGATACACCAGCTATCGTGACAGGTATTGCTGTCCATGTCCATTTAATGCATGGATCGTCTCTCGTTTTAGACATGTGCTAAATCTGCGTTTAATTATAATTAGTTATATAATAAAAAATAAAAAAACGTTAAACATAATTAACATTGTCTTGTTTCTGTAATGATGGATTTCGTGTAACAGCGCAAACACGTTTCACATGTACCCTACAAACTAGTGTTTACGCGGGTCATTTTAACGACTGGTTGAACGATGGCATACAGTATGTACTTGTGCGAGGGCATAATGTCTTGTATGAAACGCCTGCTTTAAATCATGAGGTCAGCACTCTGCCTCTGTCGTCCAAATCTATGAATTTATTCTGCTTTAGCCACTTTGTTGTTCGTTTACTCATTTTAAAAAATATATTGTGTTGCATGAGTCATTTTGCATGTTTCAAAATGAGTTTTAGATCACAGGAGAGCATCATAACATTTTGCAGCAGAATTTCTGATACCACTTGGAATTCATTGGCTTCTCAAAGTCATCCAGACTTTGATACAACATTGTTCCTGTAGTATTGGGGAGCATCCAAGCGTCCTTGCCAAACTTGAGATGGACAGCAATTTTTTTTTTCAATTAATCTTTTTGAGAGTGTTTTCTTCTTTTGTAACCTCCATGAACATCACTCTGATTCAGTTTTTATATCATTAGACTCAGGCCTACAGATAGACACTGAGTGCAGAATGCCTGCATGTCCTTAGCTGTCAGCCCCTGGTTCTCTGCAACTTGACTGAGGACTTTCTGCATGTTTTTCAGCATTTCTAGTCACTAATCTTTGCATGAATTGGGCAATTTCATCAGCTATTCAGGCAGAAATTGATATAAATCCAAAAGGCTCCCTTTTCTCATAACTGTTTTCCAGTGTGTGTGCTTTGTGAGTGAAGAGCTAGCAGTTCATTCTCTTCTCATATTTTGGTCAATATGGTATTTATTACTTTTTCAGAAAATGCCTGGAAAATACTGGTAGCATTATAAATGATCATAGTGACAGCCTTTCAACTGAATATAAATTTAATTGTTGGTTGGTGAAGGTGAAATGGGTACACAGACCAGGGAACTGCAACCATATGTCCTGTACCGAAACCTCCGCAAACTTCCTTAAAGAACAAACGTACAAGCTTTCTACTCGGTGAAGAAAGGCAGTGTGTGCAATGCCCTCCAAGTGCACTGCTGAAAGTGAGGGAGGGAGAGAGAGAGAGAGAGATGATAGATAAGGGCCCAAATTATGTCCTAGATGCTGAGTTTAGTGACGTTATAGTATATATTGGTGAATGCTCCATTCTTTTTAATTTGATAGGCAGTAACAGTAGCAGAAAGCAACATACTAGTTAATATTTCACACTTACATAAGTGCAAATGTTGAACTGGTTTTCCCTTTTAACAGAGAAGTCCATAGATGCTTTCTCATTTGTTGAAATAATGATTGCAAGTGACTCTCAAGTTAAATGGTCACATGAGCAAAATTCACATGCTGCATCTAATATGTGTTTCACTCACTTTCACGTCTTTTCTAACATCTAGTCAAAAAGTTCAAAGGAGTCAGCACTTTAAAAGCACTAGGGCACAAAATAGTGAAAAACACAAAAAGGAAAAAAAATCTTCAAAATGAACCTGCTGTTTCCATCAAAAGTAGCATTACTGCAGGTCTTGGGTAGTGTGTTTGCCTTCACTCCTACAGTGCAGCGGAGCACCAACACATTAAACAGATTCTGTCTTTTGATCTTTCTCTTCAATTGTAAGGTCTTAAAAGAGTTGTGTGCAGACCATAATATAGTTATGATGCCTTATACTCAAGTGCCTTTTGTAATCGACTTCTGTTGTTGGACAAACATGCTTTGGGTATCCTGCAGAATTTAGAAAATGTGATGTGTGGTATTACACGGCCATGTAGTGTTGAGCTGTGAGTGCCTTTCTTAATGGTGAACTGTTTTTAGATGATTCAGTGCAAACAGCAGCCTTAAGCACACACATTCTTCACTGCTTCCTGCAGTTGTGACTATCAAGTTCAGCTTCAGGTTTCTTATTTCATAGTAAATCATCTCAAAGTTTTAAAAATGTATATAGCTCTAGGATAAATACTGTAACCATTATCAAACATAGAGCTTGCCACCTCAACAGCAGTGCTCCCTCAGGGTCCTGTATTCACACAAAAATCGTCTTGATAGAAGATTATGACAGCAGAGACCAAAATTGGGAACACTAGTAAATTTTGGCACAGAAAATATATCCCCTGTGATCCGATTTCCTTAAGCAAAAACTGTGAAGTTAAATATCAAGTAAGACCAAATGTTCTAAAGGACGGGTCCAGGTACAACGTGAAACTGTGGTTTACGTACTGAGCCATGAATGGAATTCAGTGAGTAATGAGTAAAAAATGTCAGTCATGGACAGAGGTGAAATATTAATATTAATTGCAGCCTAGGCTGAGTAGGCAATTTGGCTTTGTGGTCATAAGCATGCATTAACGGGGGAAACATGAACATTGTGGGGAGGGTCCACACAGAACCAGCCTCCTGAATTTATGTAATAGTTGGCAAAAACTGTAAAATTGTTTGCCCTAATATAAGATATGAGATTATACAAACTTTGTTTGTTCTATTTCTATGTAATTTTATACAACTTCTCTGAATTTGTGTAATTTTATACACCTTCCCTGACTGGATTAAGATAAAATGGAATAATCTGTTTGTAGACCCAGAATGGGAGTAATTTCAGTCACGTTCCACTGCCTAGAGCTGAGACTGATCTTTAATCACTTTGGCCTTTTCAAGATTTAAGATTTGAGTTTTTAAGCAAACCTCAGAAGTCACACATTTATAACCAGCATCTCTATGAGTTACTATTCAAATGTCATGAGGCTACAATGATATTTCTTCAGTGATTGGTGATGAATGTGTAAACCACGGGACCATAGAAAGACATTAAGTGCTTATGGCAATAGTGCTCTTCTACCAAGGAGGTATTGGCTGTGTCCTTTGACTGTCTCTTAGTGTGGAGAATTGTGATTTCTGCCATCTTTCACTGCTCCAAGGCAAATATGGGTTCACACCAACATCAGTCTGCACAGTCAGAAAGCGAACTCACTGACAGAGATGAGAAAGAGGCAACAGCTTAAAAAAAATGTCTGCATAATGGATTGTTTTGAGAAGCTCCTTTGTGCCATCTTGGTCTGATGGATTCAAACCTCATCTGTTGAGTTCACTGGTGCCTAAACATCTCCCCCCCCCCCCCCATGATTCAATTCCATGATAAAACACACAAGTGAATTTGTGAAAATAAAAAAAAATAATTGAATACTGAATAAAATGAAATCACTATTTAACATGAAAAAGTAGATTGATGAATAAAAATGTGCTGGATTGCAATTTCTGCCCCACGTACAAAGTAAGACGATACCGTCACTACAAATCACACTGATTAGTTCTGCTCTTAGGAAATGATGCTTCATGGTCAGACAGATGTGCATTGTGCTTTACTGGAAAAATAACACAATCTTTGTTGTTGTTGTTGAATATCCCAGGCCTGTGGAGTAGTTGCTGATAAATGTGAGGGAGGTAAGCCTCAACATTAGTAGAATGGATCAGGCTTACCTGTGGTGAGGCCAACAGTGTGTTGTCATAAGCCCTGTAGTTTCTGATCATGAACAGGGTAAACCTTGCTTTAAAGCTTAGCGGCAGGCCATTAAGTTGCCAACACCACCCCCCCCCCCCCCCCCCCCCCCCCCCCCCCCCCCCCAATAACACACACACCCGAGGTCACAGAACTGCTCCCATAGTCTGACCTTCACCTTCCTCACATTTCACCTTCAGCAGTTCCCCTGGGGCACACACAGGGTTAAGGCTATTCCACATACAACATGTAGAAAACATGGAAAGTTCAGCAACTAAGCAGAAACAAGAGCCAGAGATAAAATACATGCTCCATTGCCAAAAAGCCCAGCTGTGACCCTGCAGTTGTGACCCAAGTGAACTTCTTCCTAAGACCATTTGTGTTGGAACATCATTCCTGCCTCTCATTGGGTGCAGCTCATTAGCACATGTTACGTTTCCTTCTGTCAGCACGTCTCTAACAAGGTTGATCTCAGGTGATGACGTAGAAGGTTAAATATACAGTGCATGTCCAAAACATGTGAAAAGATTCATCAAATAAAACAATCAATTTTATATGTTTTTTACAGGGTGATATTCAAACTAAAACAACTGTTGAACTGGATAAACATGGGTTGTGTTTGTAGGTTTGTGGGCTCAGCTGCAAAACTGAACAGATGCATAATATTTTCCCCTTCTGAGCTTCCGGAGACCATCCAGAGGGCATTCCCACTTTTTACATCCACAAGGCCGAGAGACCAGCTCTAATGTCTGTGCCTTGTTCTCTTCCACCTCATCTCCGTCAAATCATCCGACACAAACAGCAATGCATGCCTCTGCCCAAAAGAAACAAACAAATTGGTTTGACCGCTCTTCTTTTTTTTTTACAAGGTTACTGTGACACAGGGTTGTTTTTATAAACCAAGACTGCTATAACAAACCAACAGCATCTGAATGGACGTTTGCCTTTGAAATAAACAAACACAAGCACAATCAGATGCATTGAGCTATGCATTGATGCGGAGTACCAATGTGATCATCCTATGTGTTTAAAAATGGGCGTTCTTATCTGAGCATGTGGATTTATGTGCAATAAACCCCTGAAGCTCGGAGACCTATAACACCGCAGCACATGCCAGTAAATCACAGAACATTAGTCCTCTCAATCTTAAAGAAACAATACTGACCTCTGACACGCATTCGATAAGAAAACAATGCATTACTTTTATGTTCAGATACAACCGATTATATAGCCTACTTTTCACAAAAACATGCAAGATACCACATGAGAGAAGCATCTCTGAAGAAAAATCAATTTAAGAAACTGCGAGAGCTCTGTGGTAGTGCAGTGTTCAGGGTAATGCAACGGCAGAGAGGTCAAGAACTGTAACCTCAGATCTGGGCTGTTATCCTAACGGGAAGACGATCCGTTGTGTGCGCTGAATCCTAATCACTCCCACTCCAACATTACATGGGATGCCACACACCACTTAACATTTTTTTCTATTCACTTTGTACATTCAAATATGGAAGCACTATATACTGATGGTCATTACTCTAGGTCCCCCAACACCTTACCATTCCAAAACCCTGTGATGTTCAAAGAACAGAAGTTCTGATCATTGACTTTTCATATTAGCTCAATTTACGACTCCATGTTAGTTGCATTATCCAGAATGAAGGTAGATAGATCAGGAATGACTTCACAGGCTGGTTTCTATACGTCTGTAGTCTAACGTACCCCTTTCTCCTGAAACAGACCGTCATACCCCAAAGTAAACCAATACACACGCATTTATGAGCCAAGAATATGTACTAAGAATTAATACTTCATGTCGGCTGTTTACCGGATGATTAGTAGCCACTCAAGTCACAACTCATTGAACAATTAGACAGCAGATAAATCCACAGGATTACTTAAGCCTCATAAAGTTTAACGAAATAACCTCGATGGGGTTTAACGCCCCATATTCCTCAAACACCCCAATTCAGAGGCATTCAGAAAATATTCATTATTAAATTTCAAACTAGAATAGCAATATTTAAAATGTCTGTAAAACAGGTGGATGTTCCCGTAATTATTACTGCCAGGCTGCCCTGCAAATGTAGTCTATTTGAAAGTCTGATGCTAGTTTCAAAAGACCAGGTTGTATTACCAAAGCACAACTGCCATTTGTTAGATTTATATAAAGTGAGGTAGATTAGATCTGAAATGAGTATTTCACGTTTATGTAATCCATTCTGCTTTCAGTACTTCCTGTGTTTTTTGCCAAATTGAATAATTTGCTAAATTTGCATGTTTTACACAGTGATACACTCTCTGTGTAAACAGATATTTCAAACATCTTGTCATTTTTGCAGTATTCACTGATTCACTGATTTTCATTACATTCTTTATTCATTTTAATTGATAATTTAAAGACTAGATATAAACAAGAACAAAAACAGACTAAATCACAAAGTCACAAAGAAAAGTTTCAATCTCCCTTTCCCGCCCCTGAAAAAGTACTTAGTTTTCACCTCTCGAATACTTGATCCAAAAAGTTGTTGGTCACAGATCCATAGAGGTACAGATCTGACAGTTCCAGTAATAGTAATACAAAATGAAAAAAAAACCTAAACCCCCCCCAATTTTTTTGACTTCTTTTACAACTACAGTCAGTGTTTTGCTGCATTTTGGTGATACTTGAATGTGTCACCTTTAGAACAGGAGGAGCCATGTAGAGCTAAACTGGTTGACTGCTCAAGTGAACGACTCTTGAAGTGACAGTTCTCCCCAGTGACCGTCCACCACCCAATAAGAACCTGGCTCTGTTTGCCACACCGCTGCCATGGTGAGGAGCTCTGGCTGCTGAGTGATCGAGTGATAGGGGTGTCGCCAGGGCAACATCGGGTTGCCTAGGCGTACTGCCCAAGATACCTACTGACGGAGAGAGGAACCGAGAAAAAGGTTGTACTGCCCAACATTGAGCTTTTAAGGTAAAATGCCAGAACCGTGTGGCATCAATCATGGTGCTATCAGGAAGCATTATCTGCTCTGCTCTGAGCCACCCGTGCTTGCTTGACATGTACTGCGTTTATAACTACACTTGTCATATTCAGATATACACCTAGTAAACAGAACACTCATGTTGTCATAACTGTTTTTAACACTGCGACTTTATGCAAAGCTAATGGCACCATTTTATTATGAGTGTACTTGCACTATAATTCAAACCAAATGTGCTACTAAATAATACTAATGACATTATCAAAGCCATTTTTATACCATGTCAAATAGATTACTCTCAGCTGAATAAACATGGCAATCACAGGACAAGATAAGAACTCACTGAGCAAATGGTGACACCTGCAGAGACCCACGTGAACACGGTTTTGCAGGCAGCATACAAGTGTGCGGGAAGGTGGAGATAGCTAGGATTGCTCGGCAATACTGTTAAAGGTTAATTGGGGAAAACAGAACAATCACACTGGACAAACAGGATTGAAAAAAGGTTAATTAGGATATGGCTCTCTAAAAGAAGCATCCGGAAATGGGAACTGCCAGAAGAGAATGCAACTGATACATTTCTTATAAGCTCAATGAAAATTTTGATCATCAAATAAATAAAAAGGCAATTTCTTGTTTCATGGCTAAGGAAACATTATGAGCAACTTGGTTTTGATGTCTAGTTCCACCCTGAACTATTACATACCAGAAAATATATTTAGATAAAAAAAGTTTATATATATATATATATATATATATATATATATATATATATATATATATATATATATATATATATATAAATAAATAACATCAACCTGATTGACAGTATTCACATTCAAACTGTTCCAAAACGTGTGGTCTTCAGTCTCCATGCATGCCATGGAATTCCAGCATGCAGAGAGACAGATGGAACTGAAATGGACCGCATAGACCTCCAGTGGAGGGTGCTGGTACAGAACCCACAGAACTGAAAAGCGCACCTTGGATACAGCCACACAAGGCTGGGTGTGGACGGGTAGCGCCGCCCTGTTGGGGAATGCCAACGCGGAGAGCACAGCAGAACCCAAATGCTCTCCGCTGACGAGTGTCCCCGCCGGGGTGTGATGTCACTTGCGTTCCTGCTAAGGCACGTGGGAGGTAGAGGACGAACATTGCGGGGGACTAATTGTTTATTGATGTGCCATATTGTGATGCCTGAATGTTTATGTCTGGGAACAGTCGCCAGTTTAGTATCCACCTCCGTCTTCCATTCTATTTGCGATTCTCTGTGAAGGATCCCTGAAAGTCATTCAGCGTGACTTCCAGAAAGTTCCATTAGAGGATTCAAATCCCCCTCTTCACATACGATGAAAGATGCTATATTAGAAGTTCTTATCTTTGCAGATGGGCCGTCACAACACAATTTCAATGGGTTGGCCTTCTGCCATGCTGGGCCATGCAGCCTCCTCCACACACCTGAGCAGCTCTCCTGCAGGACCACTAAAGGGCCGTAAAAACGCCTTCTGCTCTCTGTGACTCGGCCCCAGATCAATAATGCATCTCCATTTTCAACAGCCTTTTTAAACTATAGCTCTACAGAGAGGACAGCAGCCAATTAATTAGAAGTTGAAAGCTTCAGTTTCAACAAAAGATTAACGTGTCCTGCTGAGACAGTGGGGGGTGGGACCTGACAGGGAATGAAGTTCATTAACAGTCAGTGAGCTACAACGCTTTAGCTACACGATAGCCGCTGGAGGAGAGAGACTGAGACGGATCAGTAGGTTGCCCAGTCCCTTACCCCAAACGCCACATTCACTACTCAACGTACGATACAACAGCAGTTAAACTGCACTGCTAGTGCAGTTGTGCACCACAGACACAGACGGGCAGCGTCTGGTGGAGGAGATGGTGAGCAGACACTCACACTGGACCTTGAGCACACGACTGAACTCCGCCCCTTCCCCCCACCCCCCTAATGACAGTATGGAAAATAGAAACACAGCTCAAAAAAGCCATACGATGCTGAAACAATACAGAAAATTTTCTGTAATTCCAAATTGGCCTCGTCTAGATTCTGTCTTAAAAGAAGAATAAATTGTTAAAACCATGGCACTGAATATCACCAGCACATATTCAACATAAATGTTAGTGTATTTATTTTGGGACCATAATTTAAACTGGTTACAGTCATGTATTAATATATGTAAAGTAATTATTCGTTTCAGAACACTACCGAGTAACACCAACAGATTATATCTTTACGACAGGTGCACACAGTTTGCTGCAAGATCATGGTTGGTCTAAACAGCTGAAATAAATAAAACGTTTTCATGACATATACGGAGTAAAAAGCGCCTTTGATGTTACACACAACACAGAGTGCAGAATGATGTCCTTTAACCAAGTGTCATATTTCAGAATATCATATACAAGAAAAAAACGGCTGAACATGAATATTTTTCATAAAGAAAGAGTAACCAACCAATAACAAAAACAAAATCCCTGACGGGTGGATGATCTACTAGTCAACCACATGCATGCATAATCAGGATAAATAATAAAATCTTTTCTTGTTTTTTTAAAGAAAGAGCAAGTTCCAACAAAGAACATACAACAAGTTTGAGCAACAGGCTTAAAGAAGCAGACAGTAAGACCATAAGACAAAGCCATGTTCATCAGTTTTCATAGTTTTTTTTTAAAGTAGGCCTACATCTACAGATTGAGAATTCTAGTTCAAAGAAGCTGTTGCAGAACCATAACAATGTTGTGCGTTACTCATGATGAAGTACATCAATGCTGGGCAACAACTCTCTGCCTGTCGTGTGTTCCAAACGGCTATGAAAGTGACCCTTTATTTATGTGATTCCTTCATGTGGTTGCCGAGTTTATGCCAATAGAACAGCGTTATTTATACATTAAGAGAGCTACTTAGATACATTCGCATTAAAATAGACACAGAAGCATCAAACGTGTTGGGGAGAAAATGTTCCTCATGCCGGTAGAATATTCTGCACATTGATAACTGTGTATGGTGTCTGTCCACTGGTGATTCTGCCTTCAGCCTGTGAGGTCTGTTGAAGTTTATCTTTTTGGTCGGTCGAGATCATCAATAGCTGCGAGGAGTTTCTGTCTGGCCTTCTTGTTGATGTGAGAGCCGAGACAGACGTTGACCAGGTTGGTCAGCTGCTTCATGGAGTATTCCTGCTCAAACACAACACAGAGGTCGAAAAAATGCAGACGCCTTCCTGTCTAGTGAAGAACAACTCTAGCACACTTCAGCCATGACACTGTGCATTTAATAATACAAATGGGGTTAAAATAAAGCAGAACCCTGCTCATATTTATTGTGAATAGAAAAATATTATGACTCAAAAACTTTTGTAGTGTCCAATAACTCAACGAACTTCATGAAACAAACATGTTATTAGTCATGTGTTCAAACCTAAGAAACTATCCAGGAAAAAATAATATTGGTCATTTGTTAAAATATATGGATGTGTAATCCTGGGTGATTCAGTTCCATGTTTCTCTTGTATTGGGAAATAAAAAAGTAAGTAAGTTAAAGTTATGTTGTGTCTGCAGTCTGCCCTGCTGTGTGGCACTGGCCCCCTTACCCTGTGGTTCTTGATGAACTGCTCCATGTCGTTCTCGGTCAGATAGTAGGCTTTGATGTAGGTCTCCACAAACTCCTTATCGGGGATGGGCCTGAGGTCAGTCAGCTTCTCCAGCTTCATGAGGAACTGCTGGAAGTCCAGCTGCATGAGCGCTCGGCCCTCGTTACTGCATTTCTTCACGTTGGCATAGCTGGGCAGACAGTGGAGGAGAGGATCAGGGCTTCAGGCACGCACAGGGGCCCCTTCACTCCGCACATGGACCCCTTCACTCCGCACATGGACCCCTTCAGTCCGCACATGGACCCCTTCAGTCCGCACATGGACCCCTTCACTCCACACAGGGGCCCCTTCACTCCACACATGGGCCCCTTCACTCCACGCAGGGGCCCCTTCACTCCACACAGGACACAGGGGCCCCTTCACTCCGCACAGGGGCCCCTTCACTCCGCGCATGGACCCCTTCACTCCGCGCAGGACACAGGGGCCCCTTCACTCCGCACATGGACCCCTTCACTCCACGCAGGGGCCCCTTCACTCCACACAGGACACAGGGGCCCCTTCACTCCACGCATTTTCATGGCACTGGAACATTTGAGTGCAGTGAGGCTGCTATCATTTCATTCTCAGTCACCCCCCCCCCCCCCCCCCCTTGCTTTTTTATTTAAAACAATACACATCACTTTTAGATATTCCGACTATGAATTATGCACAAAGGAGTTGTCCAATATTTATCTCTGGAGTAAAGATTTTCATATTTTCATTACAGCAAAACTGGACACATCTGATGTAATAAGGAATCCCCTGCATCACGTAGGCCTGGTGTAAGGTAGCAGTTCTCATCTCAACAATCTCCACAGATATTGATGTCAGAGACAATTCCCCGGTTTTTGGTCTGTACATCCTTCAGCACAAGCTTCAGGGTTCAGACCTGGTCAGCAGTACTGCAGTGTTGTGACCTCTTAGCGAGAACATGCCACTCTACTGGTGATGTCTTCTTTTGCTCCATTGAGATTGGCCCTCGGTCTTTTAACAGTGATGTAAAGATCTCGCTGCATTAGTATCAGTAAGCTCCCAGGATTTGAGGACGCAAATAATAAAGATCTTTAATACACTGCTTAAAAAAGAATACTTAAATCACACAACAGATCTCAATGGACAAAAGATTGAAAATGAAAATCATAATTGATGAAAATTGTGTACTTTAAGAACAAAACAATCAGTGTCTGTGGAAACCAAAATCGACAATCCACTGAGAGATGATTTCAAAATCACACAAAAAAAATCAAAGTAAAAAGCTAAAACCGTTGCATGATGCAATTTGTATGAATTTCATCATGGCAATTCATAATATGACTGAGTTATGCGTTTGCCCCCCCCCATGATTGTATGCACTACCAACAATGTCTGAACAAGCTCCTGCTGAGCTGCAGGTCTGGGTCAGGACATCAGTGAACTCCTGCGTTGTGGAGCTACTTGGCGGTGTCAGATGTAGCGATACATAATCAAATAAATGTTCTCAACTAGATTCAAGTTTAGGGAACGTCAGGGCCAGTCGACGCCTTTGTTACCCAGGATGACATCTGGCCAAATGAGGCTAAGCCCTGTCCTGTACCACTTCACCACGGTAAAGTCCGATAATGGAATATGCTGTTAGGTACCAGGATGAAATCCTCAATCACGGTGATGTTGGCGACCTTGTGAGGGTTTGTGGGGACCGGTGATGTGTGGCCTTCACATATAATTGCCGAGCCATCACCAAACCATTCATGTCGGATGATCACGTTCACCGAGGCATTTCCGTCTCTTACACGTCCGTCCCATGTGCTCAGTGCAAACCTGTTGGCTGGGGTCCCAGCAGCTGACCTGCCAACTATAGTGTTTTTTAGCGAAAAAAAATGGTGCTGGGTTGTGAGCACAGGACCCGGAGGACGACACCCTCGTTGGGGACCATTTCTGACAGTAGGGTCAGGAACACGCACACTGGCAGCTCACTGGAGATCATTGTGTAGGGCTCTGGCAGGGCTCCTGCTAATGCGCCTCCCCAGACACGGGTCCTGCCGCTGGGCTGATGCACTAATACAGCCCCGTCCAGCTCTCCTTGTGCAATGGCTCATGTCCTGGTGTCTCCTCCAGGCTCTCCAGACTGTGTTGGGAGAAACAGCGCAGCGGCCCTGTAACTGTGTGTACGGACCTGCAATACCGAACGGGCTGCGAGTAGCAGCTCATGTTAGCAGTACTGACAAGAACCCTAGCAAAGCTCAAAATTAGGGTCCTCTAGAGAAGCATCATCCAGGAAAGATAAGGAGACAGTAACTGTCTGTAGCCGCTATGTGCAAAAATCCTCCTTTCTGGAGGATGTGCTGCTGTTGCATCTCCAGTGCACCTTTAGTCACTTTAATTTGGACCTAAGTAGGTGAAAATAACTCACAATTGCTTATGCTTCATTTCTGAACAGATTAATATCTCTGATTTATCATTTAGCCTATGTGCATTAGTTGGGACAGGTTACACGCAACAGAATTGGATATCTTGAGTTAACCTGTAACCTGTTAACACGACCGATCTTGTAATGTCAGTGAAAATACAGATGACAAGATATTTAAATACCTTTGCAATTCAGAGGAAACATCCATAAGATTGTTCAGTAAAAAGACGCTAAAAACAGAAATACTCCAGCATAAGGGCAAGTCAGCCAGAGAATGCTAAGCAGGGCAGAAAAATGTTAAACCATAAATCTGGGTAAATATCAAAGCTGGCAAAAAATCAATGATAACCAAAATACTGTTGAATTCCTATCAGCAGAAAATGGCTTAAAAAGCACTTGGTTCTTAAGTGTTGGTTACAACGGCCAATTTATAATGCGGCCACAAACAAAGCAAACACACAGTCACATGGATCAGCCGCATTTGACACCGGTATTTACTTTTGGGATAATAGTGGCATAAATGCTTTTGGTGGTGTAATGATGCCGAGGGGTCCAGGAGGTGTGCCAGGCTGTGTTGTCACGGCACTGCTGTGGTGACACAGGGAGTGAAGATTCTGAATGTAAACAAGCAGGTTTCCGTGGAGACAAGGTGTACAAGCAGACCGGATAAATTAATGGCGAGGAACAGTGGCGAAGCCGCCACTCAAGCATAATAGCTGTCTGGGAACCGTTGATAAAACAAACACCAACCATGATATGGTACACATACAGATGTCTTGTGTTAATTGAATTTAGACCACCCAGACGTTGTTGCTCTCTACACAAGCATTGGGAAACGGCTCCCTGTGAAATTGGAAACGGATACTAAACTCTTTGAACAATTATTGCAATTATTGATCCAGTGCTGCTTGTGTCCAGCAGGGGGGAGGGGCGCTTGGCCCCTGGCCCCCTATACAGCACAGACAGGCGAAGTTGCCAGGCCTCTCCTGACCCTTCCTATACTTTCGATTTACTCAACAGAAATGAAATTCCTTCCTTCTCCCAGTGCCTACAGACATCGATAAGACATGAACAACTAAGAAAAATCTGTCATTTTCCTTGTTTGTTCTCTGAAGATCGAAACCCTCGTCTGAAGTCAAGTAATGCCAGACCTGTAGTGCCAAAGGACACTGCTGCACGTGTCCTCTGTTTCGATATACGTGAGGACGTGAAGGGTCTGTGGACTAAAACAGAGAGACAGCGTCTCTGTTCCTCTGGCTTTGTTTAGAAGACAAAAACCGAAAACAAGTGCAGATGTTCAAACAACAGGACACTACAGAAAAGAGAAAGGGAGATAAATTACTAAAAAAAGCAAAATAAAGAGTCTGACAGGATGGCCTCACGAGTCGGTTTGAAAGGCAGGACGTTTCGAGATATGTGACCTGTTCTTTCACTCTACACCATAACTCACCAGAGGCATTTGGTGCCTGACAGAAGTGCAGTGTGGTTCTGGAACATTTAGGAGGCTGCCCGAGGAACACGGGCTGGAACCTCCTCCGACTCCTTTCCCGAAAGGCACGCGCACTCTCCCTCATGTAATTACAAAAACACTGAACAGAGAGCCAAATCAAACTCAAGATGGATGAAGCAGCTAAAATGTCTTCATCTCCCACTTCCAGTTGTCCACAAATCTACTATTCCACCTGAGAAATTCTGTACACCCTTTGCATACCCCCCCAATATCCTTTTGATTTACCAGTACATCTCCGACCACCATCAGACCAAGACTTAACTGAATACAAGCATGAGGGCCTTTTCTCCATTTTCCACTGTTACAGGAAGGTCTTAGTTCCTCCCCATAGCATCCAGTCATAGGCGGATACAATAGAGTGTACAATAGAAAAATCACACTGCTTCGTTCAAGAGATTTTGTGAGAGATTAGTTAGTGTTACTCAGGCTCATTCACTAGAGATAACCTGATAACTTCAGAAAAAAAAGAAAGTCTTCATAAAATCATGAACTCTATAAGATGACGAAGGAACCATATTAGGATTCCAATATCGTCAACAGTTTGCACGAGGCGGCAGAGTACTTCATAAATATACAGATCATTTGTCAGTTCCAACAGCTTTCAGAATTTATGGTCCATTTTTGAAACAGAAAGCAATCCGCATATTAAAACACACTTTTTTATTAAAAAACAGCTTTTGCTGTGACTAACACTGCTTCACAAAGCAAACACCCCCTCCACCCGATCTTCTTTTTCCCCCAGATACGATCCCAGCCCAGCACCTGTTAAATATAACACACTACTATGTTCATCTTCCTTACAGCTTCGGCCATCTCAGGTGCTCCAGAAAAAAAAAGGAAAACAGCTCCCAAAGTGTCCTCATTTAAGACTTTTCTATCAAACACACACAGAACTTTACTGATCCCAGGAGGGAGAGAGCATTAGAAAACTTCCACTTGTGCTGTTCATTCTCCAGTCTCACATTATGGATTTCGTGTAAAACACTAATTTTACGATCGCTTATAACAGTTATATCTTCTCTTGGGTACTATTCCTCAGTCAGGTCAATAAAACTCCAGAACTATATCACTTTGTTAATGGTAATTGGTCCTTGGGTAATTGCCCAGATAGAGATCTAGTTCTGGACTAAGTGAAGTTGTTATTCTGGCACTGAAAGACATCTAAAAGCAACAAAAGCAGTCTGTTTTTATTGTCATTAGCAATTAGAAAGGATTTGTACGGTTATGTTTTGGACTGTTATATTTCTCTCCTGTCGGGTCGGCGTGTGCTACTTACCCCTCGACTAGCGTTCTGTTGGCCAGTCGGATACAGTGCTCCCAGAGGACGTTGGATACTGGCAGAGGGATCCGAACTTGTCTGGAGACATCACCAAGCCTTTTATTGAACTGCTCAAACTCCTGTAACACACAGTGTCCAGCCAATGAGCCCTTACTGCAACACTTACTATGCCATTTTCCTGCTGTATGGCTTCAACGTGTACTGAACACAGTTCAGCGCAAGACGTGCTCAGGCTCACGGCCTTCAGAATCATAAGACCTCAATCCAGATTCAGAGTAGGTGCTAAAAATTACAATCAGGTTTCAGCTTTATGTCAAGTATGTGCAGGGGATTTTCTGGATAACATACAATGCTGACTCATAAGAAACTCAAAAAAAAAGAAAATTAAAAATGAGGACAAATCCGCGACCCTGCTCTCGTCGGCCCACAGAACAGGACTATTTCTCCTCCAAATAGACTTTCATTCATTGTGCTCTGGGTCTGCTGTGTAAAACATTCAGAGCACTCATGTGCAGCATTGCGGTGTGGACCAATCATTCACCGCTCTGTTGATTCAGCTGGACCATTTCGGTCTCATTCGTGGCAGGAGGAATAAAGCCTGTTTCCTATTGGACATACTGACATATAGCGTAATGGATGCCAACAACTACGTGTACCGTGTTGTTGATGCAGGCATACAGGGCAAGATGGAAAAGGAATGAGCTTTTTTTCCTCTCCATTTCACACCTAAATCTACTTTATTGTCATGTGATTACTGCTATGGCTATTTGAATGTATTTTTTTATTAAGCTATTACAATTTGTGTTTATACAGCTAGAGAGCATGTATAAACACAAATTGCATGAGAGTTTAACTGGAAGTAATTTCACATATTTAACATAACTGTAGTGCCTTGTGCATTATGGATCTGAAAAAGGAACATAATTCATATTGCTAAGAGGTTTCTTACTGAAGTGAATATGTGATCTGTGAACCAAACTAAGCTCTATAATGGAACTGTACACTGTTTTTTTCTATATATTTTATCAATTGTTAATTTAAATCTTTGCCTTCTATAGGTGAAGCCATTTCTGTAGTAATGTTGCTATGAAAAGTCAGGTGAAGAATGTATGAAAACTAAGATGAGTATTACAGCTGGGCTAACGTGCATTAGGGAAGTGGCTAATGCTTCAGGCTAATGCTTCTATAACTCTGAGAACCTAGGAAGGTAGTGATGCATGAAGAAATGAGGTGCGCACCACAACAAGGCCACATGTTTAAGTGTCCAGGGCCTCTATTGGCTGTGTGCACATATTTGAACAAATGTTTTGGTCTCCCTATCTGCATAATGCAGCAGCCAGTGAGAATCCTGGACTTGTTTTTCCTTACACAATGAGTAAGGCAAAAAAAATAATAATAAATGGACCGCTCCAGCTGGGCTGGAACAATCGTTCGGCTCAGTCCTGCCAGGGCACCGGGGGGTGCTTAGCACAGACACTCCCCACTACTTAGGAGACACACGTAGGTGAGGAAGCTTCTCACTAATGACCGAGCTTCCTCGGTGTCAGCCGCATGGCTCAGGACTTATGTAAATGTGCTCACGTACACATGATTATGCATATTTGGGGATTTATAGGGTTTCAAGTGCAAATATGGTATGCTTAAAATTTAATTGTAAGCCCCATCTGTTTTGATGGGTCTCTCAGTCCTGGTATGTGCTACAGCCATACAAATGACACCCTAACACACTATGAAAAATGTATTCAGGCTAATAGATGGAGGTTGTGAATAAATATTCACATGCAGAGAACAGAGACACTCTCAGTCCTGTGGCGGTTAACAAACATGAGCAAGGAGGCTTCCTTAACCTCCCTTAAACCTGCCTTTAGGAATTTGCATTAAGCTTCCAAATTGCTGCCACAGAAATAATTCAGATCATGATAAATAATTGATGTTTATGACCTTTTAATCTGGAGCAATCCACAGGCTACAGTGATTGAGGAAAAAAAAATGTAACAGTAGGAGACAGAAGATTCATTTGAGGGGGGGGGAGAAAACAATGAGAGTTGATCCAAGTTCAGGAAACTGACAAATAAATGTAACTTAACACAGCTGCACCTCAGGCCAGTCTGTTTGCTGCAGGCTAAGGTCTTTGTGTCGAGCACCTGTGCGGGTTTGTGTGCATCGGTGAATCTGAAACACGGAAGGTGTTTCAGAGTATTGTTGACGCATTGAAACACCTCCAAGAGGGCCCAACGTCCAACACTTCTTAAAACGAGCCTGGTACCTTCCACCATACCTTTTAATGAAACATGAAGCTCTAATGACACCCATGACACTCTAGCAAAAATAGAATTTCCTGCAGTAGTGATAAAATTATTATTTTTTAATATTAAAAATGTAAATGTCCCATATTTTGTCAATTGTGATTTTTTTCATGTCATTTAAACACATGGAGAAAAAAAAACAAAGGGTTACAAGGGCAAAGACCAGCCGCACGCCATGACTGGCTGCATGCCATGACATCCTGCTGAACTTGATCTGAGAACCTGCCAATATGAGTAACCAGCTAGAGTTCCAAGTCCAGTTATCAAACAGCATCTTCATTGTAGTCTCTTAGAATAAATTCTACACAACAACATCAGCACAAGTGAGCTAATTATCCATCATTATCTAGATCCCTGCGACATGTGAAAAAGAACTGGAACTGTCATTAATTACAGAAACCACAGAGAAAAGGACACTAGATTTCCACATGGTTAAATACAGCCTTTTCCAGAGCACATGCACCCAGTCCACACGACCCCCTCCCTAAGCACAAGTAAAGGGTGCGTGAAGGGGGGGTGGGGGGGTGGGGGGGATATGTGCCTGTGAAACCACCACACATCTGCATCACATCAAACGCACCGAGCAGCTCGCAGGGCCCATTACCTTTAAAAGGACGTCCACGTAGACGTTGTGCTGGGACATTATCTCTTTAATGTCCCATTTCACTCCCGCCATGAGCATCAGCATCTGCTCGTAATCGATGGCTTTGGCCGCCACTATCCAGTAAGTGGGCTTGCGCAGCTCGCTGGCCGTGGACACCGTCTGGAGGAGGACGCAGCAGGCAGGAAATGACTTCAACGGGATCTGAACAGCCACCGCTCCCATGAGCGAGGACCGAGAGCTTACTGACAGATTAAAGTTCTTTGACATTTCTTTTTGCAAAGCCTTGTTTTTAGATTACAGTATACAGTTAAGTTAAAGGTTTGTGCATGCAGTGGTTATGAAAAACATGCTAAGGTCCAGGACACACAAGAGGAGAGGAATTCACAAAGGAATCACTAAAACACACAATTTTAACTGATATTGGAAAAGACAAATAAATTCTAAAACTGGGTTACATACACATGGAACATGAGATTGTGAAAATCAATATTCGTATGCTGAATGGAGAAAGAGAAATAACCAATCAGTGGTAGTATATATATAAAACTGTGCTGATGAGCTTTGGCCACGGAGCACAGCACACCCAACCCCACAGCACCCCCATCCCCACAGTCCCCCCACCCCATCCCCACACCACAGCACAGCCCCCCCACCACCACACCCCCTTTTTTAAACATTTTTTATTTTTTAGCAGGGCAATCCTTGGAGGCCAGCTGGAGCAGAAGAGAGGAAATTGAAAGGTTCTAAATGAAAGAGAGAGAAAGGGCAGGTCCATAAATAGACGGCGAGGAGGCTGACCTGTGAGTAGAACTGCTGCAGGAAGGGCTTTTTGGCTGGAGGCATCATGGTGTCCAGATGAGGCTGCAGAAGCTCAAACTGCTCAGCCAGGAACACCCTGCAGGGGGAGAGGTCAAACCACCGGCCTCCTTTAACACACCGCCACACTAGCACAGCCCACATGCATTTGCCCATTTATTTTTTTAAGAAGTGCAAAAATGTAATCTGATTTCGCTTCATGCCTGAAAATGTGCACGTGTGTGTATATATACAGTAAGGAAAACAAGTATTTGAACACCCTGCAACTTTGCAAGTTCTCCCAATTAGAAATCATGGAGTGGTTTGAAATTTTGATCTTAGGTGTCCACCGTGAGAGACAAAAAAACGTTTAATAAAAATCCCAAAATCACAATGTATGATAAAAAATATATATATTATTTCTGTTACTGCAGCAAGTGGCCAGGCCACTCCAGAACCTTGATATGCTTCTTACGGAGCCACTACTTGGTTATCCTGTGCTTTGGGTCATTGTCATGTTGAAAGACCCACCCACGACCCATCTTCAGTGCTCTAACTGAGGGAAGGAGGTTGTTCCTCAAAATCTCCAAATACATGGTCCTGGTTATCCTCTCCTTAATACAGTGCAGTCGTCCTGTCCCATGTGCAGAAAAACACCCCCAATGCATGATGCTTCATGAAACAGGTGCTTCTAATTTAGAATAATAAGTGGAGTGGAGGAGGACTAACAGGTCTTTGAGGGCCAGAATTTTTGTTAATTGGCAGGTGTTTAAATACTTATTTGCAGCAGTAACACAAATAAATTATTTAAAAAACATATATTGTGATTTCCAGATTTTTTTTAATGTCCCACACAGTAAACATGCACCTAAGATGAAAATGTCAGACCCCTCCATGATTTCTAAGTAGGAGAACTTGCAAAGTCGCTGGGTATTCAAATACTTATTTTCCTCACTGTATGCAAGTGTGAACACACACAGAAGCAGAGTGACCTCTTTTCAAGGGAGACGTATTACAATATTCTCCAAAAGCCGTTTGGCTTTGGTGAACGTATCAAGATTCATGCTTTCAAGTGCTAATCATCATCTAGTTTGCATATTGAAAATGTTGACAATTATCTTTCAAGAACACCTGACTGTCAACATTGAGGAGCTTGAATGACACGGCTCAATGCAAAATTCAGCTTGAATACATTCAAATACCTATCCATTTTTGAAAGCCTGCTGGAAAAATGCATTTAATAAACAAATGATATACTTGAGTGGAGACCAAAAATAAAAAGAGCAAAAGAAGTGTGATGATGTGAAGATCACCCTATGGGGGCCTGGTGCATTGAAATAATTTCTTAAAGAGGATTCAATTCAGGCCCATTAGAATAGGTACAATATCAAGAATTGAAAAGTGAAATTCCTTTTGGAGGAACAACAGCTCATGTGTGAGTATGCGTGCGTGCGTGCATATCTCTGTGTGACCGTCTGCATGTTCGCAGACCATCGGGGTCAGTGCCTGGCCGCATGATCGAGGGCCATGCTAAGTTTCTCTCCTCTCACAGTTCTCACAGTGTAATGCATTCACACCCCATCCAATCAGCGAATCAGAGCATGTCTATATGCACAGCTGCCTTCCTACTGATGGAACCTTTTCCACCAATGGCACAAGAGTAAAACGGAATCATTTAAAAACATGTTAAAAAATAGACTATTAAACTAAAAATAACATCTTAACCAAGGACATGACAGGTTCAATTACCTGTCACAAGAGAACTGACTGTAATTTCACTGTAAGTATCCAAAATCTCTTAAAATGCAGAAAGACAATTAGAGTCAGGTATATTTTTTGTTGTTATTCTATTGCTCTCTTATTTTTCAACCTTTATCTGTTTCTATTCTGTGGGGGAGCAGCTGCAGTAACAGCGGAATTACCTCCATGGGGATCAATGAAGAGATCTTACAGGAATCTTATAGTACTGTAGCATCTGGGCTCACAATAACAGACTCAAGGCCAGCTTCTTCCCAGTCTGTTAGATGGTTATACCTTCTCACTACTGCTCTGACTGCAATAACAAGCAACTTCAAGAATATTACCTCATTCACAGAATACTTCACAGAATTCACCATTGCACACCATTATGTGTGTATATTTGCACACTTATTTATAGAATTATGTCATTCTTGTATTATATTTTTACCCTTCCTCTCCCCTCTTGTTGTTGGGGTTAGAAGCACATAACAAATGACCTTAAATACTTAACTGTAGTGATTATTGGAGATGTGGCAAACCTGAAGCACTGTTCAAATCAAAATTAACTACCACAGCTTGGGGGGAAATCAAGTCAACAGGTCATCACGCTGAGTAATTACAAAACACTGATTCTTAAACGCCACAGTCTGGCCATAACTGCATGTAATTATGCCCACAGTCACCACAAAAGAAACTGTCTGATTAATAATCAACATATGCTGCTCACTGTCTACACAAAGAGTGCTCTCTTTATAACACTGTGAATCCGTCACATCTGATAGAAATCAGCACAGATGACCCCAGTGTGTGTTCATATACTAACAATATAGGTGTCACTGTATCATCAAAGTCAGACATTCTCAAAGTCAATTTGGGGTTGTGAGCAACATGTTGCCCACACATGGCAAGCTAGCGGCACATGGGGAAGGACCCGGTCCTGTAGCACTTGACAAACAAACAAAACTACTCATTAAATTGTGATCTTGGGATTAGCTTTTGGAACAGGCTCTGCAGGGAGACATTGTAAACGCCAACGTGACGCACGGCAGTCAGAGCACGGCCACTTTGCGCCGAGAGAAATGGCCATGTTGTTCAGGGACTTCTGACAGGCCACTCCTCCCCTCAGTGTCCAGAGATCTGCATTAAAGTGAGCAGGTTCACATGTGCTTGGCTAAGGAGCTGCAACAACTCATGCAGGTGCACATGGAGGACGTGTCAGGTGGAAGGCGTGTAAAGGCAGCAGTACTAAAGGAGCCCAAAACACACACACACACACACACACACACACACACACACACACACACACACACACACACACACACACATATATATATATATTAAAAGCATGGACAGGTGAAGCGAATAACGTTCATTATCATGTTACAATGGCACCTGTCAAGAATGAGATATATTAGGCAGCACGTGAATGGTCTTTTCTTGAAGGTGATGCATTGAAAGCAAGAAAAATGGCCAAGTGTAAGAGTCTGAGTGACTGTGATCACAGCCAGACTGTGATGATTAGACGCCTAGGTCAGAACATCTCCACAACGTCAGTTTGTGTGGGGGGGTCCACAGTTTGAAGTGATTCGAACCTACCAAAAGGGGCGAAGGAAGAGGAAGTGGTGTCAGGGTCATGGGCACCCAAGGCTCACTAATGCGTGTGGAGAACAAAGACAGTGGTCTCTCAGCAGGATAACACACCGCCATACTGCTGGAGTTGTTGGAGGAGCACGAGAAAGAGTTGAAGATGACAAGCTCCAAATTCCCCACATCTCATCAGTAGGATCGAGCATTGGTGAAATGTGCAGGAAAAACAAGATCTGATCTATGGAGGCACCACCTCGCTAATTCCAGGACTCCAAGCAGAACTCCAAGCAGGTCTGCTCCAAGCAGGTCTGCTCCAAGGAGGATCTGCTGCTAATGTCTGGTGGAGTCCGTAGTCCTTGGGTCATGCGGATATATACACATAGGTATTAGATAGGTAGTAAGAGTAAGAGATTGTAATATTTTTGCTTTTTGCTACTAGCTGGGCTGCCCAATGGAGGAAGGGTTTCCTTTTGAGTTTTGGTGCTCCCAAGGTTTCTTCCTAATCCCCGCCTAGTGAAGTTTGTAATAAATAAATAAATAAATTTGACTTAAAAAATGTAATTCATAAATCTGACATAGGAAATAAATATTTGAATTAAATATCTTGAATTAAACTATTGGCATAGTTTGCTGAAACAATTTAAAGCATTCAATACAGAACAGGATTGCTAAAACGTAAACACCAGTGAATTTCCCTAGTTTTTCAAAGACAGCTTTATATCTATATAAAGAAAAACCATGGGGTGGAATGGGTGAATAACTGTTCAAGAGCTTTGCAGAGCAAGTCTTTAACAGCCTGTGTGTGTGGCGTGTTAACCACAAACTGAAAATCAAAATTTAATACAAATGCGAGGGTCTTGAAAATTTGTGTGGGGATTTAATTGTAATATGCAGAAAATAAGGTCAGACATAATTGAGAATGTAAATTATCACAACCAGATGGAACAAATTATTTCTAAATATCCTGTATTTACACAGGAGGCATTAAAAGAAACAGGGGATTCGTTTTAATGCAAGAGCAAGAGGCTTTTTAATGAGTCATTTTAAATACATTTGTTTTCATTTTATTTCTGATCTGTTCAAAAATAGAACAAGCCAGAGTCGGGAAAAAAAAGGTCCTTGTTTATTTAGCCGAGACACCAGATGGAGTAAATGAGTCCGATTTCATTGTTATGCTGGTATAAATACAGGGCTTGGGGTGCAGAGACAAGCCTATCTAATACTCTTATCTCCTTTACCTCAAATCTTGATCCCTGTACGAGCTCTCTGCCCTTCACTGATTCTTCCAATGTGTGTGTGTGTGTGTGTGTGTCCGTCCAGGGAGAGGACCACTGGAGAGAAATTCATGTTGTAATGTCTTATAAGACACACATCTTCTAAACTTACTGGTCATTCGCAGCCTCCATCGGCTACCCCCAAACTTTTGGATGTCGGACTGCTAGGTTTACTGGCAAACGCTGGCCTCCATCTGGCAACAGAGGCGGCCACGTCCCTGGACTTCTGGCTTCCAGGATGGAGCTTCAGAAGCTCTTCGTTCTGCCAGCTCCACTGAGCCCGTGTGTGTGCTTGCATGTGTGTGAGCGACGGACTGAAAATCACAGTGAAAGTGTCTCAACACAAGCAGCGAAACACAGAGGCAGGGACTGCGGAGTAATTGGTGACTTAGCATCGTAGCCATCCAGAAGCCGCTGCTGGTGGGGATTAGTGCAGATGCATCATGGCTCTGCCTAATGAAATAAATTGGACTGGCTGACCCTGCTTCAACCTCTTCATCAAGAAAAACACCTTGCTTAAAGGACCACAATAGCAATTTGGCAAATAATATCACGTTTCGCTTGTTTGTCACGCAGCCAGTAAGGACGGATACCGGTGTGAATTGGCTTGTTCTCAGAGGATGTTTTCCCAGTTCCTCGCCAGGATTGATTTCTAACTGCACATGGGAAGACACAAGCAGGGGTGTGGGTTGGCGATCGGATCTCACGGTAGAAAATGCCTTTACATCTTCGATCCAAATCTTTATCTGCTAGAAGAAAATGTATAAAATGTACTTGCCATGCCTAGATGTAAATGCTGATTTAAACTGACTTTTCATGAAACAAAACAAATATGTCCAGGAACATAATAATAATAAAAATAATAACAATTTGAAGTTCTAATGGAACCTTTTCCACCGATGGCAGAAGAGTTGAAAGTTGAATATGTTTATGAGCTCATAGTACTGCATATGCACATACTGTACATCTGACAAATTCCCAGATATCCGCAGAATCAGACAGTCACAAATTCACCATCAGTGTAAACGATAGGTGTAGCGTGGGTGTAGCAAGGGTGAAGTGCATTTGTCAGTGCTGCCATCACCCAAGAGATTACTAGGTTAGAGGAATTCCAGGTTCGCAAAGTCAGGTGCGGTACAAAAGAAATTAAAGAGGTAGGTAGGCTTTTCAGTCTGCAGTAAGAGCCATTTCCCATTGTTTGGGGTTAATAATGAGCAAAAACATCTGAACACTGATTCTAAGCATTAATTTCCCTTTCAAGAGCCTAATGAAAGAAAGCAGTCACAAAGCATGAGTGCTCTTGAGCACTTGCCGAAGACCATCCTAACAGCAGCCAATCAGAACAAAGCAGTTCTGTGCAGCATCAGCACAGGGGACATTTCTTCTCAGAAGAACATTTTGGTGTAGTTGGGAATAAGCCATTTTGGTTACGTAAGAACACTGACAGTGATATATTGTTAGAATTATGTGTGAATGAGATCACAGTAATGAAAGATTTGATTCCTTTAGAGCAAGGGTACTCAACTGGCGGACCGCGGTCCGGACCCGGTATCTGCCAAAATTGGACAGCGGACAAATTTAGTTGAGTACGCCTGCTTTAGAGTCTAAATTCTGGCCATCAGGTTGGGGGGGTGGGCGGGGGGGGGGGGGGGGGGGTGTGTCCAAGATTCTCGAAAAAAAAAAGGGGGGGGGGGGGTCTTGGCATACAGAAGGTAAAAACATGAAGTATTTGCTCAACACTAAAGCTGGATGAAGCTTGAGGGAATACATTGGAAGTGCACTTCAAAATGTTGAAAGTGGGTCATTGACTCCACAAAGTGAGCGGTACAGATGAATATTACCCATGGGTGAACATGGCTCAACAAGACTTCTACAATATCTGACTTGCTTCTGCTGAAGGAAGTGACAACTTGCATGAGATTCATTTTTCATTAAAGTCAAACGTGCATAAATAACCTAGAAAATGTAATACGCATTTCTAGGTAAAAGAGAAGCCTTAGGCAGGCAGAAGTGTCTTACAGGGACTCGGTGGCGACGACCCTCTCCGCCATGCCGTAGAGCGTTCCTCCAGCAGTCAGCACCACCAGCTGGCTGAGATGAGGGCTGGGCACCTTCTCCTTCCTGTCCTCCGTGGAGCCGTGGGCACCGGCGTTCTCTCCGCCCGCCTCCTGCACGCACACACAAATCAGAGTTCCTAGCTTAATGTCTTAAGATTGGTGTACATGTCAATACCAATAAAGTAGGTGGTGGATCTTTCGTTGAACATGTGCTTTTGAAACACAGCTGAAATGAAGAAGCCTCTCCTCTCCTTTAAATGAAACTGCATGTATATTAATAATTTTTTATTTCTCTAAATGTAAATGTTTCCCGTGACTCTTTTTCCCCACACCCAAGAAAGACAGAGCAGATGATTCCCAAGACGGAAACAATGAAGACAGATCTGTTCCGTTTCTAGCCACCAGAAAAGAGGTTCAGTCTTAATGAAAGGCTAGTCACTTAATTTCAAGAACGAAACTAGAATTACCTGATGGAGGAGAACGAAATTAAAATATAGATCCTGCAGTAGAAGCAGACATGATCAAGGAGGCAGAGAAGAAAGAAACACCAAACCCAGTGAACACCACACCAATGAGTAATCTACAAAGAAAGCATTAAACTGCATTTAAACCCGCCTCTTAAGAGGTTTAACTTAAACCCTCATTTACCTCTGGAATAACACTCATCTTCAACTTTAAATCAGACCATTTAAATAAAAATTATGCTAAATGTAGACTAAGACTAAGCTAGTCCACATTAATGGAGCATTTTAGCCTATGACTTGGTCCGGTCTTGGAAACCTCCCCCAAATATCCATTCTAAGATACATTTTTCTACTAAAATAAAATCAATCATGTTTAGGTATAGATCAAATGTTTTAAACAGCTTAAACACAAATAATGCATTACACAACCAGAGCATTCTGTGTTATTATCAGCAAAATAACCCTAATAAGTTTTTTTGTCTCTTATTCATCATTTGAACCCTCGAAAATGAACAAAAAGCTATTGCACTCTTCAGCACTGCAGTGATGTCATGAAATATAATGATTCCCAATTTCTAAAAGCCAGATGCTGAAGCCCTTCTCTTCCTCTGGGACCCTTATGGGATGTTCGCTTCAAGCAGAGCTTCTGAAAATTGCCTAGGCAAAAAAAGGCCACAGTGACACTCATTTAGAACGTGCTGACTATTGGCTGTTTCTACAGAAATTACAAATAAAATAGACCCTAGGATTACATTAACGCACACTTCTGGACTGCAGGCAAGATTTTGTTCAGCGTCACAGCTGATGCAAGTTCATTCACATTCACACAATTACAAAAAGATACACTTATAAATTAACCAAAACATGCAAAACCCTCATTACACAAATGACTACTGTCATCTAATCCTGCAATCATGGAAATCCAAATAATTGGTTTGATATATCAAGGCAGAATGAAACAAAGCCTAAAAATATAGAGATTTGGTGTGCTAACAAAATGTGTGCACTAGCTGCTAATAATCCAGTAAAATCGAAAATCTAAAAGTTATCAGAAATCTTTACAACCTCTGGATCAGAATGGAGTATTGACATGGTTTCGGATCACACACATAATATGCGGCATTTCTGTGCTTTCTGTTAGCGAACTCCGTAAAGTCCTGGGAAGGCCACGATGCTGCTTCAGCGGTTCTTATTTGAGATACTAAAGCCTACCAGAGACTACTGACTACTAAACCCTACCAGAGACTACTGACTTAAGTGTAGGTGGACAGAGAGATCTGAACGTGCCCTTAAGCCAAAAAGAAGCACTCCACAGGCGTTACAATACAGAATCCATGAGCAGGATGCGGACAGCTAGCCCTGTGACCCCACTGCAGTGATTATACAGGTAAGATACTCACAACTGCACACTCCCACTCTTACAGACCGTTTTTTTTCCCTAGCAGTTTGTACCAGTGACAGAACCAGTGCCTGTGACTAGGCAGATAGCTCTAAAAGGATTAGGAGATGCACTAGAAGACTAAAAGATCTACTCTACTGCTTCCCATCTCGAGCACAAAAACATAATCACACAATGATGAGATAAAAAATGACTAGAGGATACAGCGCATCAAAATGTATTCTATAGACCGACAGGCTGAGATGCATTTAGAAACCGCCAGCTGTTTTCTTGCTTTGTGAAATGCTTCAAACGGCTTTACACACATGGGGTGACGGACTAACTGGGCAATCTCTCCGATAGGTAATTCCATTCTTCAAGATAGACTTTTCAAACACTCTACTCTGTTCTTTCTGTGGAAGACAATGCAAACACCTGGAGAGTATGAAGATGCCACATCAACTTTCCTATCCTGGTAAATAGAGACAGATGGATGCACATAAACCCACTGGACAAACTCTCAAAGCTGCTCTTCGCTTCCCAATGAAGCACAAGTTAAATGTTCTGTGAATCAGAGGTAGTTCAGCACTGGTGGACTCAAACACAGACTCCATTATTTCTCTCTACATATCAGGCACGCGTAAGGATGCAGTGAAAGTATCACAGTATACAATTATACATTAATCATCTGTTTATTGTCCTAGCATGAACAAAATATGCAAGAAAAACAACAAATGTTCATGTAAAAAAATGTTCGTGTAAAACAATTTTTTTTTCTCCATTTGGAAAATGAAATAATATTAGTTCTTGCAAGTACATTTTGAACTACTGAGAAATTAGAAAATTAGGATTCATATTATCCCCTGCAATAAATCGTAGAATGATATTTAGTGATCTTGCACTGGGTTGCTCTACTGACTAAAACATGACCTGTGGTAAAGCAGTGGTCATCATGAAACATCTGGATTATGCATGCCAGAAGCCTTGTGTCTGCATATGGCTGTACAAAGCACATTTGCTGACAAAGGACATGGCATTTAGAGGTCAAATGTGGCTTGCATGCTAAAATATTGGCAGCACTGACCTGGCACTCACCACTCAAGAGAGGCTGATGGATTACAACCCTATCATACCCTGAGATACAGCAATACAACACAACTGCAGATTCGACAGCGTTCAAAGAAAAGCTTGAATAAGCCTGAAAAAAACCAGGTTGGGATTTAAATCAGCTTCAATATAACAAAGACACATGGAATATTGTAACTTTACAAAAAAGACAACAATGCTACATTCCTCAACAGCTCTTAACAGGGATTTCATCTTGTACTAATGCTATTCATAAACTTTGAGACAGATTGTTTTTGTTTCTGATGCATAATTATCATTAATAATAAACTTTATAGTCATTTCCAAAGACTTCAGTGCTTTGTTAAGCTCACACCACAATGAATTGAATGAAAGAAAACAACTACATGGTTCTTTTTCAATGACTGAAGACAACACAGTGTTGAAAAACCTGGTTATCAATGCCAGACAGTGCGTACTGTATGGAACTATAATGTATATGGACCTTTTAATAGGAAAAATGGAAATCAACTTTCATAAATGACAAGGGTCCAGTGCCCTCCTATTTGGTAAGTAGTATGTTATACGCGGACTCCTTCAGTAGGACTGCGGAAGTGAAAGTGCATTTTCTATTCTCCCTGTTTATTAGGCATATTTACACTGTAGGTGCAAATGTACAATCACAGCCTGTAGAGCACCTTCTGGCTTCCACAATACACATCTGACACAAATCTCTCCTGACCCAATACAATTTCAGTGGCTGACCATTCTCAGCACGACATTAAAGCACACACATGTCTGTGGCCTAGTTGTAGAGGACATTAAAGCACACACACACACACACACACACACGTCTGTGGCCTGGTTGTAGAGGACATTAAAGCACACACACACATATCTGTGGCCTGGTTGTAGAGGACATTAAAGCACACACACATGTCTGTGGCCTGGTTGTAGAGGACATTAAAGCACACACACATGTCTGTGGCCTGGTTGTAGAGGACATTAAAGCACACACACACATGTCTGTGGCCTGGTTGTAGAGGACATTAAAACACACACACACGTCTGTGGCCTGGTTGTAGAGGACATTAAAGCTCACTCATGACTGTGGCCTGGTTGTAGAGGACATTAAAGCACACACACATGTCTGTGGCCTGGTTGTAGAGGACATTAAAGCTCACTCATGACTGTGGCCTGGTTGTAGATGCTGCGTTAACAGACTTTTGAATGGGAATGATGTTGCAGAGTTCCTTCATACTTTACGTAGCGGAGCCTGACCACTCACAAAGGGTTTGAGGATGGCCAACAACCTGTGCTTGGAAACAGGTGGGCTACACCTGCACGGTGTGTCTAATGAAGTGACTGGGGAAGGAGTTAAAGACACAGGAGAATGAATCACGTGAAGGACTGAACAGTCTACACATCACACGTTGGGCAGAGGCAGAAGTTTTACGTAGTCGTTTTGTGTGCGTGTCCTGTATCGTTCCGTGCTGCTGATGCACTGCTTGGCTGAGCCTTACTACATCTGTGCATTAACATATCTATACTATGCATTAGTTTATCTATGCTATGCTTTAGTATTAATATTAGTACTATTAAGCATTAGTATATTTATATCATGATATGCATTAGTATTAGTAATAATGTTAATAGTGATTAGTATTACTATGCATTAGTATATCTGTGCTATGCATTAGTATTAGTTCTTGTATTAGTAATAGTAATTAGTATTACTATGCATAGTAATGCATAGTAATGCATAGTATTACTAAGCATTAGTACCTCACTTAATAAAAATACAAATATATATAAATAGTATAATCACTCACGCAT
The DNA here is from genome assembly GCF_052324685.1 of Brachyhypopomus gauderio. NCBI lineage: Eukaryota > Metazoa > Chordata > Actinopteri > Gymnotiformes > Hypopomidae > Brachyhypopomus > Brachyhypopomus gauderio. The sequence goes on along the minus strand of NC_135216.1, from coordinate 13,116,774 downwards.
GCAAAAAAATATATATAAAACGTTCAAGGTACACTGCAAGCTAAACAAACTAAGCAGTAAATGGAGTAGTAGTCTCTATACAGGACTAAAGTGCATTGAATTTTTACCAATGCCACAGTGCAAAACATAAAAACTACATCTGAACTATTCAGACAGAAAAAAACTGCAGTTATAAGGTTATACTGTAAGAAAACCGAACTCCCACACTCCTTCCTAACGAACGACATGGACCAATCACCGATGTCCCACTAATTTAAAATGACTTTGACAGGAGATGATGAAGGCTTGTAATAACAGCGACATAACTGTCTTGAATATGTTAGTCTTCAAAGCAAACGGAAAACATTTTGATGAATGTAGAATTTAAACACAGACAACTCAACAATTGGATAGACCCTTTTATGCCCTTTTAATAGCATACAATTTTCTATTACCACTTTAAAATAAAAACAATGAAGGAATATCATGATAGACACCAAGTTTTGTATGCTGACTTGTCAAAATAGAAAGTATTAAAGTACAGTGTTACATAATTGATGTCCTCCAGACTGTTCTAAACAATGTCTTTTTAAAAGATTAATTTCCTTCACAAACTGAGGAGATTATCTTGTTGGCAGAATTACAAAGAGCAGCATGCCATCACTTTACCACAGCACCAAATCATAACCATCAACAATTATGCAAAACCACTTTGGGTTATTACCAGCATGACTGAGATGAAAAGCTGCAAAAGTTCGAAAAAGTCATATGTCTGTACTCTGAGTAACGTGAAATTTGAAAAGGTAAGAGCACAGGTTAAAGGAAACTTGGCAGACGGAACTGTCTACAAAGGACAGCCAAAATGTTAGCTTAGCATTTCATTAAGACTTGGTCATGCTTTCTCTGCTCAGCGAGACAGATATAGAGACAGAGGGGCAGACAGACAGACAGGCAGAGAGACACTGCGGAGACAGATACAGAGAGAGACAGACATAGATGGACAAAGAGAGTGCTATACAAAGACACAGACAGAGACAATATTTAACCTAACTTACTGCACTTAGAAAAAGGAAGAAAATGAAATACAAGCAAGGAATAATGGAATGATGAAAGATATTGTGAAATATGCAGGCACGCAGTACTGTACACTATTAGAAGATAAAAACCCACCACAAAGCCTTACAAGAAGTTAATGTACACATAAACGCTGCCAGTATAGCAGTGCATGAGCTGAATGTATTATATTGTGGGCTGCATCTACCATTGTCCTTTGGGGATGGGATTGGATTAACATTATAAACATACACACACACAGACAGACAAACAAGCACACCCACCCACCCAATATGCTACGTAATCAACACAGTTCTTTATTCATCTCTGACAAAAAAAAAGGCTGAAATTCCAGTTTAGAAGAGCAAGGACACCTTCCTGTCTCATCCATCATTAAATTATGCATGGAGAAGAGAAGTGGGACTACAGGAAGGAGCATTATAACCCTCTCCTTGAACTTTAATTTAGGACACGCATCTGCTCTGCTGTTGTTACATTACCAGTGGGAGCTCACATAGGCAAATAACTAGAATTAGAATGACTGCCATTCCTGGGGCAAGATGACCAAACTCGAAGTTTGCTCAAAAATAGGATACGTTATGAGTCACTGATGTTAATAAATGGCTAAAAACTGTACCTGTCAGGAATTAAATTGCCAAGGTGGACTGAATCATTCAGTGTACCCACTACCGGATTTAAGGATTCACAGATGTTCAAGCATATTTATAGAACGAAGGAAGTGAAAACCCTGCATTTGTTGAACAATTGCTTATAACTGAATGGCTAAAACAGCAAATTGGCTCAGTTGGTCCTTAATGATCCCAATAACCTAATTGTAAATGATTCTAGTGTATCATAGAATTTTTGTGACCATTATCATGAAACAGTCAACTTGTGACTTACTGTGAGTTATGAATGAGGAAAATGTACCCATGAAAGTTTTTTAAGAGGATTTTTTAAATAGCTAATTTGAAAAGGCATTACTTTTCTGCTAACTTCTGTGGATCTTTCACTACTCTCTTTCAGGGTGAATAAATTTCAAACTCTGGTCTAGACTGGAGACAAAAAATGGTATTAGATAAAGTTGTAGTGAAACGGCTACACAGAGCACAGCCTCGTAACGACTGGTCTAGTCTGCCTTCCAGACTGGGAATTAAGGGCTGAGAAAGGACAACACAGCAAAGACTAATCCAACCCAGACTTTAATGATCCAGCACTGGCAGCTGAATGTGGGTGGACCCAACAGAAAACATTCTTGTTTTGTTTGTCAGTTATATTTATTTTTATGAACTGCATCCATAAGGTTCTCTATGTAGAGGGGGGTGGACGTGTATATACACTATATTGCCAAAAGTATTCGCTCACCTTCCTTGACACACATATGAGTTTAAGTGACATCCCACTCCTAATCCATACAGTTCAATATGATGTTGGTCCACCCTTTGCAGCTAGAACAGCTTCAACTCTTCTGGGAAGGCTGTCTTCATGCTGTCCACATTGTGTTTATGGGGATTTTTGACCATTCTTCCAGTAGAGCATTTGTGAGGTCACATACTGATGTTAGACGATAAGGCCTGGCTCTCAGTCTCCGCTCTAATTCGTCCCAAAGGTGTTCTATTGGGTTGAGGTCAGGACTCTGTGCAGGCCAGTCAAGTTCATCTACACCAGACTCTGCCATCCATGTCTTTATGGACCTTGCTTTGTGCACTGGTGCACAGTCATGTTGGAAGAGGAAGGGGCCAGCTCCAAACTTTTCCCACAAAGTTGAGGGCATGTAATTGTCCAAAATGTCTTGGTATGGTGAAACATTCAGAGTTTCTTTCACTGTTCTTGAGCTAATCTGAAGGCCACATGAAGTTTTAATGTCTGTAGTGATTGACTCTGCAGAAAGTTGGTGACTTTCACATTATGTGCTTCAGCATCTGCTGACCTCTCTCAATCAGTTTACATGGTCTACCACTTCGTGGCAGAGTTGCTGTCATTCCCAAATACTTCCATTTTCTCATAATACAGCTGACAGTTGACTGTGACGAGGAAATCTCACTACTGGATTTGTTGCACAGGTGGCGTCCTATCACAGATCCACACTGGAATTCACTGAGCTCCCGAGAGCGAGTCATTCTTTCACTAAAATTTGTAAAAACAGCCTGCATGCCTAGGTGCTTAATTTTATACACCTGTGCCATGGAAGTGATTGGAACACCTGATTCTCATCATTTGGATGGGTGAGCAAATACTTTTGGCAACATTGTGTGTGTGTGTGTGTGTGTGTGTGTGTGTGTGTGTGTGTGTATATAAAATTCTTCATGGAAGCAAATGACCTCTGTCCAAAATGTGCAGTTTCTCTGGAAACCTTCACTACAATTTTGAATGTGTCTGCAACTTTCCTATACAACACATTGCAGTTACTCACCTGGACTCATTGGATTTATATAAAAACCGCATGCATCACTTTCCAAGCACTCACATGGCCATCAAAGAACGACTAATTATGCAGTTTCTGTGTGTAGACACAGCTGACATTGAGGAAGTTAATTGTGTCCTTTTGCAAATGAAAGATGAGACAGTTTAGCTAATTACAAAATATGCTCCAAGGTGCCTGCACTGACTTCCATCCGCTCCTGTGTGTGCCTCTTTTACACTCTTAAATGTCCAATCTCTCCCTATTAAATCTCTTGTACTTCTGGAATGTATTCTTGATAACATTACTGACATACTTTTCCTTACTGAAACATGCCACACCAAACTTTATCTACATTTGCAAACCCTGCCCATGGGGCCAGCAGTAGTTTTAGCTTGCTGTAATCTTATAATCTTATATATATATATATATATATATATATATATATATATATATATATATATATATATATATATATATATATATATATAAACCTAATCCAGAACTAAGCCTTATACCATTTACATATTTTGAATATACTGCTATTAAAGTATCTTGCTCCATATCTGAGGTCAGATGGTCGCTAGTCCACCAAACCCAACCTGTCTTTTGTACTGAACTACTGTTAGCAGCTGGCTAGACTTCCCCCACTTGCTGCTCATTGGTTATTTTAATATCCAAGTAAATCTTTTTCTCACTCCATATGTTGAATCCCCCTATCCACAGGGCACACTCATTTAGTTCATCCTTATCTATACAGCTTCCATTGTCTGCACTTCCTATTCTCTAATCATACATTTGCCATGTTCTCTGTCTGTATCTCATTATCCAAACAAGACTAATTTTTGATTGAAAGATTCAATCCAAGACAGATAACTCTACATTTTCACTGGATTTCCACAGTTATGCAAATGTCACCCAGATGTACTGCCAGCATGGATCTTGTTTGCCTGAGATCAAACTCTGGATGAAACAATTGTCTCATGCTAAATAGTGACAGGATTGAATTTGTCCTGAATTTGTTAAACCAACTCAATGTGAAACCAACCCTCAAACTCCCTCGCTTGGCAATACAGTGATATTGTCCTGTTCTCTCCTACAGGCATTTGGTTTTAGCTGCTTGGACATTCATAATTTTCTTCTTGTAGCCATCAGTCTTCCTCACCCACAGGTTCCAAATGGTCCAAAATGCTCCTGTTCATCTTCCCACTCCCTGTTCCTCCTAATCACCATGGTGTTGATGACTGAGGATTCTCCAGATTAGCTCCCCGTCTCGGGAGCGTTGTTCTTCCACCTGTCCATCTAATTCTCTCTTAACATTCCAAAAACCAAATATCAAAACCCATCTCTCCTGTCTAGCTTATGACCAACAGCCCAAATGTACCTGCTCACCACAAGCTTGCGTCTATCACTTGCTCCGTGTTCTCATTTAGGTGTTTGTTGTTCTAGAATGAACATAGTCTAGGAAAAGTTGAAACGAAGCTTAGGGAACATCCACAATCCAGTGTGTTTCTAAAAGATGATGATGATAACCTTGATGAAGGGCCAAGAAAGAGACAAGATGCATGCCCTCCTGCACTGTACCAAGGTCAAGGTTCTGGTATCCACAGCTGAACGGTGCCTTGGATCAACGCTCACCCTTCATGAGTGTGGATTAAGCTTGTTCTCTTAAATGAAAATGAAAGATTACAGCAATAAGAAGCAAAACTAATATGAGACAGTAAAATCTTGTTTTTTTTTTATATTATTATTATTAGATGAACAGTTCCCAAATTACCATCTTACATTTTGGCAAAGAAAGAAGCTCACAAAAGAGTTTTTTTTTTTTTACCTCTTTATATGATGTTCAAAGGAGAGGTCTTTGTAGTAATGGTTGCACTGTTGTTATTATTACTGATTATTATTCTTGCTTAATGGAGAGTGAACTATTTTCGGGGCTTAGACCCTTCAGATTTCCCCCAGAATTATATGATAATTAAAGTCCATCTTCTGCTGTTTTTTTCTCCTCAAATTTGCTCAGCTGATGTGGCATTTGCAGAAAGCTAGCATGAAGGAAAAATAAAAATCACAGTTTTCCAGGACAAAGGCACTGGACACCACTGGTTTTTAATAATGTATCTTCAGTAAGCTCCAAGTCCTCCACGACATACCCGACCTTCTGAGTTTGTGTTTTCACTGTGATGGGATCCAGGAAATGTGAAAACTGCTCAGTGATTCGCCTGGCTTCAAGGCCTAACCTCATCACAGTGTCATCTGCAAAATCTCAGCGTGTGGATCACAAGACTCGTGTGGCAGCTGGTGCGGGCCCGCCCTGCTGAAATACGAGTGTTACTGTTGGCTTTCATCTGCGAGTAGTAGCCGGTTCTTTGTGGCCTCCGAGCTGGAGGTCACTCTGCGTTCCTCTGCCAGGATCTCAGACAATCCGTCACAGAGGAGGAGAACATGCCTGCACGCCTCCACACACAGCTGCACTCATTACACACATCTTATGGGCTGACAAAAGAAAGTGCACGCGTGAACACTCGCAAACGTATGGAGGTGAGCGCACACACACGGATGCACACACACTCCCCACCACAGATATGAATGCGCCATGCCGAGAATTAATATGCACTCATCATACACAGAAAAAACCCAGACTACACAGATACATTAGCTTTAGCAGACCGTTAGCTTTAGCAGACCGTTAGCTTTAGCTACCCGACTTTGGTAGGATGAGGATGGGGAGCCTTCCTAACAGCAAGCAGACACACAGGCGCGCTCACCTCCCCCACACGGACATCTCCGATTCACCGTCCCTCTAATTGTAATCACCACAAGCTTGATTTTGGTTGTGGTTTTTTTTTCAGTAGGGATATTTTCAAGTCGGTGGCAGGTAAGTCCGTAGGCAATTACTGTCAAATGAATCCGTCTACTGGCTTAATCTTCTTACCTTTCCAAATTCGTAACTCATTAGATGGATGCCAAATGGAATTAGAGCTTTATTTTTATCCTTGATGTCATCTTAGTCTACAAATTTGCTCATCCTTGTGTTATAGTGCCCCAGTTTTCAGTTTAATAAGATGGGATGGGTTTACTCTGATCAGGCCCTCTCTGTAACTTTACGGAGGAGGAAATTAAATCAACGGCCCTGGAGCCAATAACGGAAGGTGCATTTTTTTTAAGATCATGAAAAGAATAGCAGCAGGAGATTTAAATCGGCACATTCCAGCCGAACGGGGCCACGGTCCACACTCTCCTGTCAGTAGTGCGTCAATCAAGGAGACTGCACACAAGTTCCACTCACCCATTCCTCATGCGCTACAGTCATTCAGGGCTTTGGCCATGCAGAGGAATTTTGAACAGCAGTGTGCATGACAAACTGAGAGCTCGATTTTTACATGCAAGGATGTTGATATTCTCCAGGCGGTGCAGTGGAAACACCAACACCTGTACCCGTGGTACCGCACGGCCGCGTGACCGGAGAGGACCGTGGGCGACCGACACACACGCCGCACAGAGGGAACACCCGGGGACCGCCGAGCCTTAAACACGAGGCTGGAAAGAAAACGGACGGTGACCCCTTTGCTTACAGACCGCGGCATGTGCAGGAGGCACGTTTCAAACTGAGCTCTGCAGTGTTTGGGATTAGCAAGGCATAGCATAGCGATACACATAGCCCAAGCACATGTTTAAGGTTATCCACCAAGCTGTGGACAGAGTAGACAAAGAAAGCCTCGAGTCAACAATCCTTCCCTAGACCTTCAAAGGGACATTACACTTTATGTGCTTCATAAGGTAAAATGCATTTTGCTACATCCTAAAGGTATGATGCATTATTTTGTATTTAACCATTACGTGCATGTGTGTGTATATATAAGGTTTTTACAAGCAAGTCACATACAACCTCACAATCCTACAGTTCTCAAATGTTTACAAATGTCAGACAATTAATTTCAAGATTATAATACACTTCACCACAATGAAGCAAATACATACCACGGTTTCAAAACAATCAACATATATGGCTGTGCTGTCGTACCTTGGTATAATGTACTAGGTCTTTCCATGTGGTCATTTTATATAAACGATTTACTAAAAATGTTATGCATGGTTATCTGGATATGAAATTATGTGCATCAGGATATTTTGGTCACATCAATCAGCTCTGCCTCAGTGTCAACATTTCGCTATCAGCAAAGTGTCAGCAAAGCAGAAATAACAAAAAATCAGCACTTGAACCCAAACGCAGCCCTTATTTATCAACGTGTGCACACATTCACACTTCCATACACTATTAGTCTGCCTCCAGTTAAACCACAAACACGGAGAGTTTACACAGCGATTCTGGCCGTAGCAGGAAGGAAAAAAACACTGCATCGCTACAAAGAGATAATCAATGAGATAATCAATGTCCAGCGGCTGGCCCAGGGGGGCTTGCACACAGTCGGACATCACTAGCACACGGACATACACACACACAGACACACTGGCACACTTTGGCTTGGGCCCTTCCTTATTAGGCGTCTGAGGGGTGAGGTCTAGACCAGGGAGAGACAAGAGCGAGATCCGGTGTGGTCGGGCACGTGGGGAGCAGGGGACAGACGAGACAGAGCCCTGTGACGGGTGCCCCGTGACGGGGAGTCCACAGGGGGATCTGGCAGCAGCCAGACTGACCACTGTCACTTCTCCTTTGAAGCAGAAATGGAGGGAAGGAGCCAGCTGACCAGCCCCGGCACACGGTCTCCCTCCTCATTTATACAGCACAGAAAGCAATTAACTCGCTCATCTGTTTACAAATGAGGTTTCCACCTTATGCGCTTGTGTGTGTACATGCATATATGAAATGCATCGTAAGAATACAAATCCATTAGAAAAATGAGCAAATAACTTAGTTTTTTTTCTTCTTCTTTTTACAAAGACACAAACATCCCAGAAAAGACAAGCTACTGCTGAGTTTGTGATGGCGTCTTCTTTGTCCTGAAATGGACACTGATATTCTTCAACGTACATGTAAATACATACAAACTCTCTCTCTCTCACTCACACACACACACACACACACACACACACACACACACACACACACACGCCGGCCTACATTTTACTTCTGTTATTCGGAACGGCAAAGTGATCTGCATAAGGTAAAATAAGCGTGTGATCCCAACGAGCACAGTGATTGGAATCCAGGCAAACTTTCCAGACGCAGAGAGTTTATCTTAGGCGTTGAATGATTTATCGAGTCAAACGAAAATAGCTCAGGGGAAAGGGGGAGGGGGTGTGGAGGGGGTGGAGGGGGGACTAAAAGCTTCGCCTCTGAAATACACCCCCTCCCTTCCAGAGCCTGAAAAGCTGCCCACACCACGGAAGAAAGTGCATGAGGCGTTGTGCAGTGCAGCCGCAGAGACGATGGCGCTTTAAAGAGCTTTTAATTCAGCTATGGGCTCTGGGCCACGGAGTGAGATCATTACAGTGGAGCTGCTGTAGGTGAAGGCTCACGTGGGGAAGGCCCATCTCCACCCGCACGCAGGGACCAGGGCTCCACGTGCTTCCTCCCGCTCTTATCGTAATGCCCTGATGGCCACCGCGTGTGATGGCACGCCCCCGTGGCTGTGCAGCCTTGATGGGAATAATGTGCTTTTAAAGGGGGCAGCTCTGCCCCCCCCACCCCAAGGAGGAGGTGTAGCTGTCTGTATCTCACCGCTGCCCCCTTATGGCTGAGCAGGAGCACATAAGATTAACATCCAACTGACCAGCAATCATCTCCAAGAACTAGAATTACCCTCTCATCATCATCATCATCGCTTTTAAATATCACCACCACCACCACAGTCTCATACTGGGCACTTCCAGGATAAGCAGCACTAGTGTATCACGGTGGGAGACAAGTGAGCTCTTTCCCTCAAACATGATTTTTGATGTCACAGCAGTCAGACTTTCTAATGGGAGATCTGTGAAGTGCCACTAACCACAGACGTCCTGTGACACTATAATGACAGAGCTGTCAAAAATGTCGTCATTTCTGGAGTCCTTTTCCAAGGACAAAAAAAAACAAAAAAAAAAACACACACACATTCCTGTGCACAGCTTTGATTTGCTTGTTTGTTTGTTGCAAGTAGGAAAAATGAAATTGTTCCAAGCATCGTTTCTGGACTACAGGAATATGTTGAAGTTGAAGTAGCCTGTGTGTCTACTGTACACTTTCCTCTGAATAGGAAAATTCATTTCAGTTGAAAGGATCAGAGCAAGAACTTCAAATTTTGGATTCTTGCATTGACGTGTTTGGAACACCCCATCCGTCATCTCTGCACGGGTCCGACGTCTCAACGCACCTGAAAGGATTTGTCCTCCACAAAGTGGGTGAGTTTTGAGCAGTGACTCGGCTGCCCGTGTGTTAGGGAGTGAAGGTCGCCACGGTCACTCTGCCTTTATCTAATGACAAATGCCCCCGCACACTTAGCTGCCTGGAAGAGACTGTGCACTGGCACCCGGGACGAGCTTAATACAAGTGGGGAAATGGGAAAACCTCTAGCTGAATCATCCCATCACTCAACACTGCTGTTTGCTGGGGGGAAAAAGTTGAATACAACTAGCAGCCCTACTTCGGTCCTGGCTTAGTCATAGATCATTACCTATTCATTGGTTGAAATAGTTTGACTTCTTGCTTTTGTTCCCAACAAGGGCGCCTTAAACCTCCCGTCCGATTTGCACCCTTTGTGTCCTGGGGCTCCGTGTGAGGGTCCCACTAAGACAGAGCACGACCCCATCCAGGACTGTGCCAACGCAGACACCAGGCTGTTTTTAGATCTTGAGCACTAAGGCCTATCGGTGTAGACAAAGTCTGCCCTGGAGCACGGGCGGTGTGGTTCACCAAACTGCCTCAAACAAACCGGAGTGAAACAAGAGGTGAGGGACCTGGACACTAATGGCCCCCTATTTGTGTTGTGCTGAAGGTAAAGCGTGGTGTGGGGCATTGAGGGTAGCAGGTCATTGGCCCCGGGGGGCCCTAATGGGGGCAAACGCGTAAACCACGGAAGAGCAGGGTCATTTAAGTGTGCTTGGGGAGGTTGATTAACTCACCCGGGGTTGCTAACTGAGAGGGGCAGGGACCATGAGATGATGGACCATGATGATGGACTGTAGGGACTGGGCTTAATACACACTACCATTTGGATTCAGTTTCACAATCACAGTTATATAAGAGACGGTGAGAGAGAGGGCAGGGGGGGGGGGGACACAGGAAGAGAAAGGGAGAGAGAGAGAGAGAGAACCTGAATAAAAGAGTGAGGCACGGAAAATGGATCACAATAGACAGTTTACTGGCACAAAAATGTGGAGAGGCAGGCCAAAGAGAGAAGGGGAGAGAGATGGAGGTTGAAGTGTGGGGGGAGAGGGTTTCTCTCACCACGTCTATGAGGCTCTCCTGGATACGGTTCAGCGTAGTCCGCAGTCTGCTGCTGATCAGGCCCAGGCCTGATGATTCATACTGCAAGAGTCAGAACACACAGTGAGCGAGAACCTCCCCACTACCACTACTGCACACACACACACACACACACACACACACACACACACGGAGAGAGAGAGAGAGAGAGGGGAAGGTCATCTATGCTTACTACCACACAATGCACTCTCAACGCGTGCACATGCATAATAACACGGGTGAAACTCGCAGTGTCCATGGTGGCTGTGGCGAGGTGCTTCAGCTGTGGTGAGCTTGGATCAGTGAGCTATGTCCTGGCAAACTAACACTGACCATGGAACAATCGCAAACGTCGGCCCCATTTCACGGCAAAGTTAAATTTACGATGGGAACATGGTGGTAACATGGGGGAATCGAAATTTATGGCAACGCAAAAACCATATTCAACAAACCATATTCAAGCAATCCATGTTCATGTGAACCATATAGATAAACTACACCCGGCATGTTGTCCTACTCAAACAAATGTATCCACAGGACAAAACACAAAGAAAACAAAAAGGGATTTATTGACCTTTGCCTGCCAAATATAAATATTTTCATAGGCAGGTGTTCTTAAGAAAACTACATGTTCCCTTCAGTGTGTATCCATTTCTTACTGAATGTATTAACACTCTTTGAAAGGGACAAATTAGACATCAATCCCACAGCCTCATTTTATTGAGTACTAATTGTTTGCTTTAAAAACTGCATAAAGAGAGATTATTGAAAGGTTTATTCCATCAGAGAGACCATCTGCACAACAACTCGGACAAGAACTCAGACTATAACAGATTTATTTCGGCGGTGAACTGCAATCTGTATGAAATTGAATGCATTTTCTTTTTGGTGATTTTCCATTGGAACACATTCGTGTTCTAATCTCCAACACATGCAATAGCTTGATTTCAGTATGCACAGCAAAGAAGAGAGCTAAATATTACACACGCCCACACCACACTGGGTGTATGACTTAACATACAGCCACCTGTACGAGAGCCACACTGCAGTCTTACCCAGGGAGGCTGTTTGGCGCCTGGCTGGCCGCCTGGGGGGGGCGTGGACGGACAAGACGTGCGCTGGAGGAAAACATGAGGGAGGGAAAATCCAAAACAAAAACAAAAACAGAAGCAGAAATAAAAAATGAACCGAAAACAAGGTCAGCCCAAACCCGTGGGAGGGGGGCAATGAGCTGTTTGGTGAATGGCCTAATAGAAAACGGGGAGTTTTACACTTACCGCTAACCAAAATAAAGTTTGTGCAGGAATTGGTGAAAGCACACACTGCTAAGCTAGTGCATCACTGCAGTGAACAGATGAAAGCACTCCGTCCCCGTGAGCTAGACGAATGGCTGTCAGGAGTTTTCTTTTGCTAATGTTCAAATTAACTTCCCCAAACGGAGCCATTCGTTACCGAGACAGCCACAGCGCTAGCAAAGCTCCACCAAACCTGGCACTCTCCCCAAGCTCTGCGCCTCTTCATCACCCCAGAGGTGATTCATTTTTTTTCAAGGGTGTCTGTATATCTCCACATCTCACTCTCATCTCATTCTCTCCACTCATTGCCTCAAAGGCAAGTTCTTAACGTCAAACTCCCAATCTTCAACGCGAAGACCGATGTGGAGGTGTATATTGTCACACTCCCCCTTAAAAATATGAATGTAGGTCATTATTCAAAGAAATAAGCCTTCATTCCTGGTTGTAGAAGGCTTTATGAGCCAGTAATGGGTCACGGTGACTGCTCATCGATCTTGGGTGCTTAATAAATATTCACAAAACTACCAGTATTTACAGTGCAGCCAAACTGTGTAAATGAGATTGATTGCAATAGTTCACTTCAGCTAATTTAATTATATATGACAGAGGGACTAACCCTAGTTTGTGTGTGTGTGTGTATATATATATTATATATATATTGAGATAGAGATAGAGAGAGAGAGAGAGAGAGAGAGAGAGAGAGAGAGAGAGAGAGGAGTCAGGTAATCAGGGAATATGGGCTTATCTCTCTGGGCTGTGCTATTGCTGTTAACACAGAAACAACTCAGGTTCGTGCCCCGCCGCCCTGGTGGTACACACAGGAGAAGAAAAGCTTCTCGGTTTTCTGAGACAGCTTCTGCAGGCCAACAGCTTTTAATCTGCACCTTATGTTTAAAGAAAAATGTTCCGGAATGTTCCATTGTCCTGGGAACACCAGAACGGGAATGAACACTTTGGGAGAAAGACCTGGGTATTCCCTTAAAGAGAAGAAGACATACTGCACCACTGATGGCCAACCCCCACTACATTGTTCAGAATAATGGCCCGCACCCTCAGCATGTCAGACACTTTCACAGTTTGCGCAGATAATAATGGAGGTAATTATGGAGCGGCGTACACCCACAGGGCCCGAGAGCATGACTGGGGGGGGGGGGGGGGGGGGGGTGGAGCCCGGTGTGATTGCTTCATAAACATGCCGTAATGTGCTCGTATGCAGCAACGGCGAGTGGGAGGGGCCGGGGAAAACAGGACTGCGCCATTCACTCCCACGCGAGCGCTGAATACATCGTCAGAGAACAGAGAAGGCAGAGGAAGATGTTGAAGGGTGACATCACAGCTCAAGGTGGACACGACGGCCATACCATGTCGTTCCGTCCGAAGAAGGTGTAGACGGCGTACAGGTAGTAGTCGAACAGCTGCGACACGCAGTGGATGACGTCGAAGGCGATGGGTTTTAAAATGTTCATCATCTGTATGTACTTGCCTGTAAAAGATGAGGACACAGGAGTCGGTGCCAGAGTCCATACATCGTGCACTGAAAGTGTAATCGCAAATCCAATTACTTCTAGATGGTTTCAGGCTAAAGCAAACAGGCCCAGGGAAAGATGCTAGCCATGATCAGTAATGTGCCTGATGAATTGCTAGAAAACAAATACACTCATGTAATCCAGCCCAGTGTTAAATTATAGATTAAGAAATAAAGGTGGCTTCGGTTCGACAGGCAGACTCATTAGCAAATGTTCCAACAGCATGAATCAGATGAAAACATCTAGAACAGTCTATACTGCGCCTACTGTAGTTTTCATGCAATGTTCCCTAGTCAATCATAATACAATCATACGCCTAGTGCACTTGGACTGCTTGGACATTGACATTTACATGCACCCTGATGCTAGGGAATTCAATTTAGGAAAAACAGTAATAAACAATTTGTAACCAATGCAACACAACGTTAGGATTGAATAAACACTGACGGATGGAAAGAAAATCCACTCAGCGTTTATGCTGAGGAAGGTTCTTTTTACCAGTTATTGCAAAGGTGACTTCAATCATATTCTCTCATGAACAGCAGCACACTGTTACAGCACTGTGCCACATAATGAATGATGAAAGGGAAATGACCAAGGTAAGCCTTTGTGTAATAAAATTGTTCTACTGTTGCAAAATCACCCACGTTTGTTCATTATCTGCAATACAATTTACAATGGATTAGTGGAAAAGTTCTTACTAACCGAACAGACACAAGGCACTCTGAACTCAAATGTGACTTAGGAACCTGAACACGGGTTCACAGGTTAAGAGCCTTTTGTTACATTTCAGTTTTGCAAAAATAACCATGAATGAGAAAGATGTACTAAAAAAAATAAAATAAAATAAAAAAATATTAAATTAAATAATGCATTCTTGCAATTAGATTTAATCCATTAATTTCTGGTCAAGAAGTACAAGCTAATAGAATCTGAACTCAAGCATCTGGAGACAGGAGAACTGGAGAACATAAAGCAGCCGTAATGACTGGAAACCACGGACGGACGTAGACGACCAAGAGCACCACTTTGCCTTGAGCCGATTAATTGATGGGCTGATGGAGGTCGTCCGCACAGGGTCAACTGCGTCACCGATCAGCCCTGTTGAGGCGGACGGAGGGTCCGTGGTCAATTACTCACCGACCAGGCGGATCACGTTGAGGGTGGTGTTGGTCAGGATGGGGGCGTTGGCTCTGTTCAGATTGTAGTCGGACTTCTTTCTGCTGCGCAGCGTCTCTTTGGACACGCTAATTAAAGACAGGACACACACGCGCACACACATGCACACGCACACACACGCACGGTCAGCAGGTGCCCGGTGACACAAGGCCAGAGGGTCAGAGGGCCCCAGGTACACAGTTCCACTCGTCCTGTTGTGAGGAGAAAGCAGAGCCCACACGGCTCCATAACCTGCACATCTACTCTGGCCTTCTGGCTCACGTCTCATTTGCTTCCTTTCATCTTAAATTCACTCCGGGAATCATCTTAGTGTAGCTGGTGCTGCATTTTACAGTTATGAATGATTTATTTCTTTTTATTTTCCCCCCGTTATTTTTGTTATGACTCCAGCGGGGTTCTTGGACTACTGTAAAGCTGAGCCAGAAACTAGATGAGTTAGAGGACTAAGTGAGAGGACTAGATGTTTTCGTTTACCTCTGTGGCGGACAAATAGGACCAGGACGTGACTCTGACCTACTGCCAGTGGAAAAAATCAGCACCACTGGGAGGTTGAGTGCTAATCGCATGAGCCTACTGGGTTCTTAGGGGACGCGGAGCAGTGTCTTTCAGCAGGACTATCTAATTCATGCGGTAACTGCTTTCATCTTCCCTCGCAACCCGTGGATTGAAGGCGTGGCTAAGTAGCTGGTGCACAGTGGGCTCCAGTTCCTGCCTCAGAGGTTGGCTAAGATAGGAGCCCTGACCATTGAGTCATGCAGAACACAGTAGCATAAGCCACAAAGCACTTTATAGATTAAAAACATAAAAAAAAAAAAAAAACATAAACTTCTTGTACATGTCCTTCATGGGCCACAAGCATTTTCTTAATCCCTCGACAACAGCCGCAAACAATTCGGATGTGTAGGAAGCAGGATGGGTCGCGGCTACGGGGTTTGAGCTGATGAAAGGGACTGTATTAAACATTCATCAGCGCTCATAAGTTAACGAGTCCTCTAATTATACTCCTGATCTATAAAATGTATATCACACCAGGCTTGAAATGGCACTCTAAAATAATCATAAATGTAAAATGATGACAAACTACACTATTCATCAGAGGGCTACACTTCAAGGTCTTCAATGAAGGCTCTAAATAGTATAAATGGAAAGGAGAAAGAGAGAGAGAGAGAGAGAGAGAGAGAGAGAGAGAGAGAGAGAGAGAGAGAGAGAGAGGGAGCATAGAGAGGCGAGAGAAAGACCACAATAAGGACAATAAAACCAAATTTAGGTAATAAAAAGAATATGAAAAAATACAAAATTTCAGCATTTAATTTTTCACTCAACAGTGTATAAATAATTATAAAATGGACATCTTTGAGAAATAAGAACTGGTCACTAGACCCTCACATTGTTCTGCTCTTAGACATACTCTCATTAAGGGTGACAGTGCTGAGAGGTTGGACACTTTTGAAGTATCTACATTTGAACCCGTTTCTTTCTCTGGCTGCTGGGAACAGGAACAAATTCAAACAACTACCTCCAAAATTAAGTCTTTGCAGTCACTGAAAAATCACTGAATTCAATAATTAAATAATAAATAATTCAAAAAGTGCATATATGCATTTGTATCTATCTGAATACATATTGCAGTTATACTGTGTTAACTGTGTTATACTGTGTGCATAAGTGTGGGTTGGAGTTTTATAAAAACAATAAAGAACCCTAAATGCTAAAAATCACAAATCATTTAAATAACAATCTTAATCATAAATTTTCTTTTTTAACCCTTTATAGTAGACAAAGATCATACTGGTTAAAACAGGGAGCCAAGTGGGTTTAAAAGACTGATTCATCAAAGCAAAATGAATCTCCTTTTCTCTGATAGGAGGCTAATGATGGCGTATTTGTTCACTGTTAGTCGTGCGAGATTCAATTGCCTAGGCAGCATGAGATGGGCCAGATTGCAGAGTCATAAATTACATGATGTAATTACTTCCCATCATTGTTGAAAGTCAATAAGAAAACAGGGAGGCACTGCGGTGACAGCTAATTGGACCTATGAAGTCTATAGCAATTATTAGCTGCTTGGTTTTAACTGTATATTGAGTGTTTATCTATGTCAATGTATCCTATGTCTATGAAGTTTAAATGCACACATCACAGGTTGCCTTCTTTAAACCCTTCAGGTTTATTCTTTGCAAAGGTGAGTCCACTGCAGCACTGGTACCGACCTCTTAGCAGGGCCGTCGCCGGTCTGCTCGTCCACGTAGTCTTGTTTCAGCTCCTCCGCCACGTCGCTGTCGCTGTCGTAATCCTGGTACACATTCTTCTCCAGCTCATCTGACTCGTACTGGTGAGACAAGGAAGGTCACAGGCGGGAGAAGAATGGGGTTACTTAGTGTCACGGCCATTCATGGACACCAAGAGAAGCTAAGAGGCGAAGACGTGTCCCTTCCCTCTCACTGTCCAGATTCATACATCACAACTTAGTGTTCCTCTAATCTAAACACTCCAGCAAATGTAAAGGTGTGGGGTACGTCCATACATCCAAGGGGGATATATGTACTTATATAAAATAAGTTCTGAGGGACTATTGAGTATTCTTTGAAAGCAGCAAACAGCATAATGGTGAATCAAACATGCAAACATGACCAAAAGAGCTTCAGGACTGCAAGACGCGTTTCACAGGTACCGACACGATATAAGTCTCAGGTTCGTTCTAGTGCAATGTAAGGAGAACTGCTGACACCAAGCACTGCCACAAGCCCCGAAGGCTGTTAGCAAGGGCTGCTGGGTGATCACTGCACTCTAATGTCATAATTATACATCACATTAACTCTAGGCCCTCTTAGCCGTCTACAGTAATTAAAAAAGGCTGGTTTTTGGAATGTATCACTGCATGTCTCAAGGTAAAAACACCTCGTTCCTGGGCTACATTATCCACGGAGTAAACGCTCCATTTATTCTCATTGTCCCAGGCTCTCTCGAATGAAATGTCAAGCACATCGGAGTACTTAAAACAGCAAATGAATTCCATAGACGCCGAAACCTCCATAAAGTTGAAACCCCCACGACGCGGCACTTAGTGAAACCATAAACCACTTGGAGCCCTAAATTAATTACGTCCAGCTTAATTACAGCCGCCATTTATTTTCTCATTTCCATAATGGCTCAATGTGGCACCAATAATGTTACTCAAGCCTGAAGAGACAAAGGCAGAGGGGAGTTCAACTTTGATCAGGCCTGATATAACACAACATCAGAAACCTCTACACCGGGGAGACTAAAACAGTCATTTAACACATAAAACAGAACTAGATTTAATCACTTTAACGACAGCATAAACCCCATATTGAGATGCTCACCGTCTCGACACGTTTAGGGTTATTAGCTCGTAATGTTTTATATATTAACATATGACAAAGTGAAAGTTGTAATGTAGTTGTAATAACTCAGCAGTAATGGTGTAGTAAGTGAGTGATATGCCTACCCCATTGGAGGCCAACACATCTTCAGTGTCCTCTTCCTTATTGTCTATCTGCATCTCAAATGGGTTTCCCCCCTGCACATACTGCTGGAACAGGGAGAGCTCCACGGGTCCGCTGAGGGCCGGCTGCCTGCTGGGTGATACTGACGGGGAGCGACACTGGCCCATGAAGCCAAACTCCTGCAGGTGACAGGGCAAATCTGTTGACATACGTACAGATCAAAGGAAACTAAAATCTGAAGAGGAATCGGTAAAGGATACAGGGCAGCCACAAGAGCTCAATGAGTCAGAGAACACCAACAACGCATGTAAAGGTTGAAACACTTGGAATACCCACAATGCATTCAGTGTTGTTGGATGTCGATTTACGACTTTTAAATAAGCATCCTACATGCGGAAGGCCACGCAGCCTCACAATGGCACTTCCAGCATGTTTGTTTGAGGGCCACATGTTTCACGTCTTCCTTTAGCTCCTACGTTTTCCCATGACAACTGCAAATTGCTTCAGAGGCACACACCCCCGTACCCTTCATGCCCACAGTTTAGCCCAGCAGCATTAACTATATAAAGCACGCACACCAAAATATTATTAAGTAATAGCTACGTGTAATTGGTGTTTGAAACACAGGAGGCCATAAATAGAAGGAGATGATACACTTTGATGCAAGTCCAATGCAGAAATACTGTAGCAATTAAATCAGCACAGGGGGTTAGGGATCAAAGCTCTGGAAAGATAGCCTTAAATGACCCTAAACTGCATATGCATAAACTCATTAGCACATCATATCACTGACAAGAAGTAGTCATGCTAATGAAGCTCCTTAATGAGCTCAAGCAATTATACCTTCTCATCAGTGTGCCCTATACCCATCATTTCCTTGGGTCTTCTGAACATAAATCAAAACAAAAACCTCAGCCATTCAAATAGTGTACTACAGGTAAACCTGCCTTTTGCATAAGCTAATCAAAAGAAAATTTTGCAGATTTATTTATAAGATCCTGTCTCCCTCAGACTGTCGATGTATGTATAATAAGATGTATGTATGAAAAAAAAAAATTATTTTGGAAGTGACATCCCAGAAACTGCTGCAGGACAAATGGTTCATGTTTAAACTAACTGGGTGAGTTGCACCTTGGGTCGGTAAAGCAGAGGAGGCTGCAGTCCAACACCCAACGAACCACCGATAACAAAAGATCTCAAACATGTACCCAGCCAACGGTTCCACCAAGATGGACAAACTTATTCACCACTGAATGGGTAAGTAATGACGTAATGTATCGGGCAGTGGGACGTCACCTTTAAACAGTGGAATATCTGCTGATAGAAGAAAACATTAAGGTGTTAACATCTCACAGGCCAGTTGCCCCTTCCGCTGCGCCAGAACTTACGTGAAGTTGTGCAATGCTGAAGTTGGACTTCACAGGGCACAGCTCCCAGGTCTCGTTTTCCAGAAACATCCGCAACTCTTCCAGGCGAATTCTAATGGCATGAGAGAGGAACAAGACACACTCCTCACAATAAAACCAAATAAATTCATATATAACAAAAGGCTTCATAGAGCCAGAACAGGTCAGATTCAGCAGGCTGCAGTGAGACACTCCCTCTCTTTCCCTCTGCTCACAGAACTGAATGGGCTATGGTGCGTCTCGGTCAATTTCAGTGGCTTCAGCCTGAATGTCAGTATTATATCATCAAAAATGACAATTCCATGCTGTGCCTCAAATAAAGCAAGGTACAGGAGTGTAAATCTCACGCCAATCTGGTCAGGGGTATAAAAACTCGGATGAAAAAAAGATCCACAAAATCCACAAAAAGAGCTAAGTGAAAGTGCTTGCTACGCACGTTAGGAATTTAAATGGCACGCCTCGCTTTTTAACCAGGCAGCAGGACGGACTAGTTGTCCCACGTTCAGGGATATTTTACAGCGCATCACATTGGCGCTGCATCACTCTCTGCTTGAGGAAGAAAGGGAGGCAGGATGTCGTTTTTGGCCTCTGTGCCAGGAGGTGCAATATATATTCCAGAGATGAAATGTGTTAATGCAGCGTGTGTCCCAGCAGAGACAGAGTGCATTCAGGAGGCTGACAGATAATCGCTTTTTATGGATGCCACCAGAGCACTCCAAAAAAAAATAAAAAAAACCTGCAATAATTACGATGCTGTGCACGAGTGCGATCGTGCCCTCCCTCCTGGGAGAAGCGCCTTTCTCCACACTGCTACCAGCGTCTGCAGGGGAAACTGTGGAGCAACGCCACCCCCTGTATGGCCGGGCCGTCTCTGCCCTGTAGAGCTCGGGGGAACAGTCACAACCAACCGCCGGCTGGTCCACTAGAACATCCCCGGCCGACTGAATTTATATAGTCACATTTATGTAGCATGGTATTCCATGATCACACAATGTGGGCATGAGAAGTCATTAACAATGATTAAGCACACGTGGTTGCTAGTGGACTCTATCTGAAGAAGCACGTGACAGGCCTGCGTTTCCACAGACACCAGATAAACGCTCGCCGACTCGAGACGATCCTGAGGGCCCGATGGGATTGAACGCTCTGATGCTGGCGTGTAGGGTCAAGCGAGGGCAGGGGGGCTCTCTTACCTGTGATAGGTCTTGAAGTAGTTGACACTCTGCCTCTTGATGGACTCCTGCAGGACCTCGGACTTGCTGCCGCAGAACTCCTCCCCCACCTGCATGAGCCTGGGGCAAAACGGGGCAGAGAGGGCCACACGCCCGGGGAGAGGTGTAGATGTGAGTGCGCACCCCACCGGGCACCGGAACAGCGGAGGGGCTGTTTTTGGGCTTCAAATCTTAATTAAGCCCATGGAGTTGCCTCACGGCACGAGTTGCCCACTGGGGGCAGAGAGCAGGTGGATGTATTCACCTTGCCATGACCTGTGGGCAGGGGTCAGCCCACGGAGGCCACAGTAGCACACACTCAAAGTTGAGCCTTTTAATTGAGCAGTGAGGCTCCCTCTCACACAGAGGATGAGTGTCGCTTCATCCGCGACCTCTGACCCTGGCCCCCTCCCCACGCCCTGCGGGGCTAAGAGGGCCCTGTGTGGCAGGGCAAGACATCTCGCCAAGTTTTTATTTGTACCAGCGGCCATGTGGTCACCCACCTGCTGACCACATCCAGCACCACGATGAAGTCGTCGTACTTGAAGTTGGACATGTCCGTGCCGAGCAAATACGCCTTCACTTTCAGCTGGACGTCCTGAGAGGGGGAAGAGACGCGGGTGGGCGGAGTCAGAACGGAAGTCAGGAAGCTGACGGACAACCCAGGAAGGCGAGACAAGCGGGGCAAGAGGGACGAGAGGGCGTTACCTGCCATATGCGGCTCAGGCCGTGCTCCAGCTTCTTCTTGACGTAGCTGCGCCCAACCGTCGACTCCTCGCAGCCCTCAGCACCTGCACCGCCTGCACACACCCCACACAACAAACCTTCAGTCAGCACTTAAACTCCACGTGGGACTCCTCGTTAGAGAACAGCAAAGACAAACACCACCCTATCCTGAGGACTTACTGAGTCGAAAAACAGCCCCTGGGGTAACAGACTTCGAAAATGTAAAAGACCCATTTCCTGCACCCTCGACCCGAATATCCTGTTATCTTAAACAGCCACCTGCCTCTACAGCGTTAAAACAAGCCACACCTCTAGCTGCAGTCTTTTACTTAAATCAGTTATATCTACAAAATCAGATTAGCTTAGCCTACTGTGAGCAATGAGAAATGGTGCGTCACAAATGCACCTATCGTGTGGCCTGCCCTGCTGTGACAGCCGTACCCAAGCCCACGCTGGCTTAGAAGCTGTGCTAGCACTATCGATGGCGTCCCCGAACAGTGGCTGGGTGTGGGGCACAGGGGACGTGGGCATGGTTGTGCTGAGCATGCCCTGAAGACTAAAGCTCCTAGAGCTATGGGGCACCACACAGGGCAAGGAGGCTTCATCACCATGACGACAGTGTGTACGCCCCCTTGTGGGCGGAAGGATCAGTCAAGCTAGAGGCAGAACCTCTTGCATACATTATTAATAAAGACAGTTAATCACACTGACAACCACTGTTCTTCTTGGGCCTCAGCAAACAAACAAACAGAAATGACATGGAAAACAATGTCATTAAGTCGAGCTTATAGCAGCGATAAAAGCAAATGTCCTGCAGAAACTTCATACTCTACTCTGACTTTGTCACTGACAAAATGTAATGAGGCAAACGACACCAAATGTGCCGAAACAGATGGTGAGGACCACCTGAAGACATTTGCAACACAAACCGTTGAGGTGTTTGGTGCATGGGGGTCAAAACCAGCAGGTAGTCAGCCCACACTCTTCAGACGCAAACCTCCTAAACCAAGTGCTCATTTGAATACAACAGCCATCAGAAAACCCATCATCACGTGGAGCTGCGGATGTATTCAACATCATGGATCAATTGTCCTCCTACGTCCCTCTGCACATCACCTGCTTTAACTACAATTCGTTGTGCGCGTTGACTCAGTTTGGTGGCCTGTCTGGTAAATAAGGCCACGGTCCCTACATGCCGTATGTGCGTTTGCACACATTAATTCAAATCTCCAAGAAGAAGGGGTCCAGGTCAGTGGAGCTGCACACCCTCTCTAACCGCTTGCTTGGACAGCACATGCAGGTTTTATGAGCTCTGCACCGCTCACGGGCAATTTGATCAGAGAGCTGGCGAAGTGGAGAACGCGCCCAAACCACGCAGGAAGACAAACAAATAAAGCTCGTCCACGCATGGGCCAAGCAGAAGCGAAAAACATGGATTACGGCCCAGCATCCAAACGACTGCTAGTTTGTTCTCATGAAAAACAGGATAATAAATAACCAAACAGACAGAGACAAACATGTTGTAGCCCGAGATCTGGCTCATGCAATTACGATAAAATGCTAAAGCATGCGTCCGACTTTCTTGAGAAGTGGGACACCGTGTAGTAAAGGTGTACAAAATATCAACAAACGTTTTTTTAACCTTGGCAAAGCTGAACTCTACAAGGCCTTATTAAATGTAGTGTAGAGCAGCAGTCATGCTCCGGATAAAACAATAAAAAGGTCAAACAGCTTATTTCACTGGGAGTAACTACAGCCGCCCTAACAGAATCCAGAATGTCAGATTATCATCAAGGGAAAAAAATCTCCTCCCTGGTCCATTACCAAGTCATCAAGCATGTTACTGTTCTGAGGAAAAAATGTCTGTCAATGTCAACTCCTCGCTTTTATGTTCAGAATGATATAGATTTCTCCACACAGGGCACATGGGGGGGCAAATATATGCTATTCTTCATTTAATAAGAAAGAACAGCTCACCACACGTAACGTACAGCACCATAACTTTAGAGAGCAGTTTAAACAGTCAAGGTCACTGATTTAAAAAAATGAACCCTTATTGTAAAGTAACCAATGGAACATCCATTATTGGCATTCAGGTCAGCTGGGTTCGAGCGCACATTTAGACATGCTGACAGGCCAACACACATTCCTTCACCGACCTGCGCTTCCTGTTTGATGTCAGCACTTCCAATTCCATTCTAAAATATGGAGCTCCTTCCCTGAAAGTCGGCCTATTGATTTGCTCCTGTGTTTTGCATCATGATCGTGTTACATGAGCGAACATCTTTTTGAGGTTAAGGGCGCAGCGTGAACTCCTGACTTTCTGGTGATTGGACGTTGAAGGCATCCAGGCGTCAGTGGAGGAGCTTGTACTGCAGACAGGCAGTGCCTCGGAGACTCTAGCATGTTGTGCTGGGTACATAGATGTAGAAGGTACACTTTTATCGTATCTGTCCGGACAACATTCAATCAGTGCTGTGGGACAACCGGCTGATGCTAAGCTTATCTGTAGAATCTGCAGAATTTTGTAGAATTGAGTGTTTACATTCTACAGCAAATTAACTGATGCTGCAGTTTTCATTTTCTGGTTTCAGCTCCAAAAGAACAAACACCATTACCAAATCATTATATCCACCTGCTTTGTGTTTCTTGTCTCCAGCTGCATTCTATAAGCTACAACCCTAGAGAAGGGAAGTTGCACCAGCAGGAACCGACAGCCTTTCCACATTTCCTGCTTGTCTGCCATCATAACTGCTCTGTGATCTGGGACACTAATCTCTTTTGATCAGGCCCTGTTACACTTGAACAGAATTCTATTATGAAGAGCAAAAAGAAAACTTGAAAACTATATTTTGGGCTGGGCAGATTAAACTGACATTACTTTTTGAAAGGTGTCCAGCATTTCAGTTAAATATCCAGGAAATTGGCGTGCATTTGTCGTCAATAACTGCTTAAAACATTCTAACTGAAAAACATGGCATTGGTTGTTAGATAAATGTGTTTTTGTTGGTTTAACATAAGATGGACTGTATTAAATTTCAAGTTATTCATGAAGAAATCCAGATCATTCCACAAAGTGGTCTTTAGTCATTTCACCACGTGTGATTGGGGATTTGTGTGGTATCTGTGTGAATCTGACCAATAACACAATTATGACATCACTAAGGATTTACCCTTCAACGAAGAAACCTTGTTCAATCGACATCTGGCTAGCTGAACTGTGTAAAACATTTACAGCTGCTGTAGTTACATGCCATCTGCAACTAACTTAGCTAGTAATGATTAAGATAGTGATGAAGAAAAGGCAGCTTAAAACCCTGAGGAGTTTGATTCCTTTGATGAATTTGAAAATAAGAGATTGAGAGCTCAGCAAATGTTATTTTACAATATCGCTGACTATAATAGTGGACTTAAGCAGCTACGTTAACGTTTAGGTATGACGCCTGCTGCTACTTCTGTGCAAAATTTCGTGAAAAAAATTGTCATGACTTGTTTGACAGAATCAACTGCCCATTACTACATTTTTGTGTGTTTGTGTGTGTGTGTGTGTGTGTGTGTGTGTGTGTGTGTGTGTGTGAGTGAAAGTACACTAGAATAGATTCAGATTATTATTGTAGATTGTAAATGATTATTGTACATCTGCACTGCACTGTGCAGAGAGTCTGTTTTCTTTGCCATTTATTGGTTACAGTTGCTGTAATGCTTATTTTTTTCCATTTGCACACATGAATCTTGAGATATTGATAATCCATGAAGCTTAACATGTACTATAAAATCTTTTTTCAGTCACAGACCCTCTCAGATTTGGAGCAAGTAGTGTGACAGAACACACTTTTATTCAATAAGTAATAGTATAACTATCACTTTTTACACATTTCTATACTACTTTATATAAACACTTTGGTAAATATATTTCAAATTGTTTCAATTAGGTGAGTAAAGATATGTTTTCATAAGAGATATGAAAAGGTAAAAAAATCAGACCTAAATTATTCATATTATTTCAAATAGAACCTCATTAGGAAGAGGGCTGGAATTGTTGTGAACATGTGCTCAGAGGGTTAAAGTCTTTTCAATTTAAACCCCAGTGAGTATGTGTACGGGACCTGTTGTGCTCTGGTTCTTTGGAAAATAACCATAGTGTCTACCACTACATCACTATTAAACTTGAAGGCAGTGGATTACTGGAACCCAATCAAAGAGCTCCTGGCTGTGGAGCAGTGAGGGGGGATTTTCCCCTCAGTTGTTTCAGGTCTGGAAGAACACAGCTATGCAAAGCGTCAGGGGAAAACTCCCACCAAGCCAACTACTGGACAAGGCAAGAAAAAATATCATCTCACTGTCAGAACTCATGCACGCATACGCATGCACATGCATGTGTACATACACACACACACACACACACACACAGTTTGGGGTCGGCGTGACCTGGCAGAAGACAAAGGGATGAAAATAATGATGAACAGAAGCACAATAGGCAAGGCTTTGAAGAGCTAGCGCTCTTGTGTTTGTTTTGGTTGCGTTTGTTTGCGGCCGGCCCTCCTCCACAGAACCAGCGTTTCTTCCTCACAACATACTCCGCATCGTACATTTTGCAAATGTACTCACAACGCTGGCTCTTCTCGTGACATGTTTTTTTTTCTTCTGTATCGATGGGACGATGCAAATGCACGCACTGTGACCAAGAGCGTGCAGGACGGCCGGCCGTGGGGATGAGCCCACGAAACAGTGAGATGTGTGGGACGAAGAAGCCTAGAACTATAGAGGAAACACGACTGTGGATCTTGCACCAAATCATTGATTCTGAAAATAGGCAAAGGCAATTATCCATGACAGACACAGCTTGTACCTGTCTTGAGTTCTGTTCAGGAAATAACATTAGTCTTTCATAACCCAATCCTTCATATGATAGACCCGAAGGAGACACAGTGGTTACAGCCATGACCTCACCACACAGGTTCTCAGAGGATATAAAGAGGCACTTTCTCAAGAAGAAGTGACCCGAGTGCATTTTGAAGCACAATTTTATTTGATTTTGAGCACCATACCTCTAGCTACATAATGGAGAACCAAGAAGCGAAAGGCGGCGGTGAGTGGGTGAGTGAGAATCGCGAGTGATAGGTGAGACGGGCCGACCCAGACCCACACAGTCAGGACAAGAGATCCGCACCCGTTTTTGTGAGGATACAGTTTGCTTATGTAAACAGTACATCAGTACAGTGGTGATCCAGGGCTAGATATTACATACACAAACATTAGACCACCATACTAACACAGAGCAGCAATACAAGTTCTAATACAATCACCACTATAACATGAAGTTTCATCCCATGAGAGAAGCTGTGAAGAAAGCAGCCAAAACCTTTTTCTAGTCTGGGACCCAGAAGAAACTTAAACATTTATCTGCATATAACAAATGCAGCTAATAACTTTAGGCTCACAATAAATGAACATTATAGAAAATTATCTAAAATGTGAACTCCATGACACCTCGGCCATGGTTGATATCTGACCATAAATGTGATGTTTGGCCGGCTGTTGCCAATAATGTACAACTGCTGCAAACAATCTGTGAAATTAATAATAACTTGGTTAACATAATGCAGTTAACAAAATTGTTCAACAGTATACCTCTCTTAGTTAATAAACAAGTTGGTTCCTGCACATCCACACTAAGACAGAATTCCACCTTTACAATATTTACAATATTAACCATGATTAGTTTCCAGCCCACTGTCCTCATGCTCTAGAGACCTAGTCTGATAAAATGACAGCAGCTGGCCATGATCCTTTTTAACTTTATTAGAAATTAACTCTGTCACAAACAGCAGCAATTAAAACACCGATACTAAAACTCAAACATCCTTCTTAACATGCTCCGTTTTATGTTTTATGTACAGCTGACCAGTAATGATTTGTATTAACTTGGCCGGTGTGTTCGAAGCTCCTTTCAAATGACAAAAAGACGTGTGCTTTTGGCAAAGCATCTCCACACAGGACTGTGGCTGCCTCGCGGGATTCTGCTCCTCTCAAGCGAGTCAAAGCCCTGAAGCAGAACGTTTCTTATGAAGCTGTGAGCCCTCTCTCAATCCCCATGGTCATCTCCCACAGTGCCCTCTCCCACGGATCACAGTGAGACCCGTTCCACAAAGAGTGCAGTGACAAGCAAGGGGCACCTCAGTCCGCACCTCAAAAAGCCTCCGTCCGATCCGGGTTTGAGCGCTTTTGACCAGAGAGAGGACATTTTCTAACATGCAGTTATTGCCGATTACGCATTGCACTAAATTAGACGGCGAAGCATGTCACAGGCTAGTGGAAGCAATTTACCTGTTGACAGCACTGCCAAATGAGAGAAGGCAGGCTGAGCAGACTTAACAAGGACAGAGATAAATGCTGAAGGCAATGGCAGGCAACCAGAGGTGTAATTGTCAATTTGACATGGGATTGGTGGATTATTAAATGTTCCACACATGAGTACCCGAGCATGTCCGGGGCCCAAAATTTATCTTTCTCAACAGAGAAGGGCAGCACCTGTGATGAAATCTGCAGTTATGATATATGACCGAGCTACATACAGGTCATCGTGAGCCCTGTGTCAGATAGCTCAGCAAATAGTTTGTGGCAATGAAGGAGAAGAAAACCCTAACCCTAACCTTTATGGACAAAACTTCTTGGATTAACCCATTAACCTACAAACAGCTCTAGATGTTTTCTGCGTCAGTGGTGAAATGGTGTGAAGGCCTAAAGCTGTGTGCGGAGGCCTTCACTTCTCTGTGGTTTGTTCTGGCCGATGCCGAAGAGGTTAAGCAGCGATGTAGCATGTCCCAGCCAACCAGTCCTTTCTGCTCCATCTGCTGACATTTGTGCTCTCTCCAAAGCCTGAAACTCCAACTCACTCCACCCATCACCAGCTCCAAGCGTAATGCTGCAGGACGGCCAAGAGAGAGGATGGCCACAGCTCTACTCTTTACCCAAACTATTTCACTTTATTGAGTGGTGACATTATTAATCACCACATTTACTTCGACAGATTCAATATATCAGCCTAGACCTTAAGGCCGAGACCACGCTCATGCTCGTTTTGGTGATGACAGACAGAAAGAGTGCCGGGGCAAAACTTGGCTAATGACTATTGGCCAAAGGATTAACTAGCATGTAGACGACTCCTGCAAAGGCTCATGGGAGTGCCTAAGGGAGGGCAGTGGGCCAAGCGTAGCCAAAGGAGAAGGATCATATTAAAGTCAAACACCAGTTTGAAAAGAAAGAAGTTCAAATGAAATTCATATTGCCTTCTTGATTAGATGTAAATGTAATATTTATCCTTGCAAATTTGTGTGAGGCTTATGCTGAAAAAGTCCAAGCCATAAAAGTTTCAGGATAGTCCCGACTGTATAAACAGTGAAAGAATGTAGGTGTATTTTTCAAACAAATATTTAGGATCTCAGTTCCACCTACAGCCACCTTATTCAGCAGTTCCTAAGACTACTTACGACTCACTTTTTAATAGTCTTAAAGGTCACATTGTTGCTCTATTTCCTGCCTTAACTGGATTTTATGTACTGTAGTTAAAATCAAACTTTAATTGCTTAATAAGCACATTTAAAAAATGTCCATCACCAAGATCTTAATGTTCAGCTAAAACTGCCTTTGATCAAGGCACAAAGGAGTAGTTTTCTGACAAAGCGCTTAGCAAGTATCATTCTGAACCTGATGAACACAAAGCATGAAAACGGCTTCAGAAATGCATTTGTGGTCTACTCATTTACTGTGGAAATTGATCAGACCGAATGTGCATGTAGGAATTCTGCGCTTATCTCCAAGAAGTCCCTGAGGCTTCTCCATGTTAGCAGCCAGCAGCAGCTCTGCTCATCCTGGAGAAACATCTCCTGCTCTGTTAGGTGAAGGTGGGGGAAGAATGAGAGAGATGAAGCAGAAAGGGTTCAGCTGGGCACCTTTCTACATCACCTTTCTACACCACCTACAGACCAAGAACACCACACTGCATTGCCATTTCCTCCTTAGCTGCCTCCATATTGAGCAAGAAGGTCTAACAGAGGCGCACTGTTAAAAGGACGCTGAAAGACGCTTGTTGAGGACTACTGTGCTCTCAGGGCAAATCATCTGTCATTTAATAACCATGAACGAACACATGTAATAACATTGAAAGAACTGACAGGAGCACGAGGTGGGTGCAGCTTCAGTGTGCTTATGCACAAGGCCAAGTCAATAACGTTCAAGTGAAACATTTTTCCCCTCTAATGCACATCATATGGCATTCACTGGAGTGGCTATAAGGGTGCTTTGGAGTGATTCAATGAATTTCCAATGTCAGACTCAATCAGCTACAAGCACCAATCTATTTCCGGACCGTTCGATGACCTCACAGATCGAAGCAGAGGGAAAGCATTGAGGCAAAGGGCAAAAACCACTGCACTCAAATATGAATGCCACTGAGGCAAAGGGCAAAAACCACTACACTCAAATGCGAATGCCACTGAGGCAAAGGGCAAAAAACACTGCACTCAAATATGAATGCCACTGAGGCAAAGGGCAAAAACCACTACACTCAAATGCGAATGCCACTGAGGCAAAGGGCAAAAAACACTGCACTCAAATATGAATGCCACTGAGGCAAAGGGCAAAAACCACTACACTCAAATGTGAATGCCACTGAGGCAAAGGGCAAAAAACACTGCACTCAAATATGAATGCCACTGAGGCAAAGGGCAAAAACCACTACACTCAAATGCGAATGCCACTGAGGCAAAGGGCAAAAAACACTGCACTCAAATATGAATGCTACTGGGCTTGCCCACATGACTACCGTGAGATGGCCGACTTCACTCACCATTAGTCTTTCACTGGGCCTCATTTGCAGATGTTCACTGGTAAGATATGCATAAAATTTAATTTATAAAAATAAAAAATAAAAAATGTTATTGACGATCTATAAATATATAAAAGAGGATGATATTTAAAGACTGCTGCACACAATCATCTATAGATGTGAGGCTTTGGTTGTAAAGTCTTTCTGAGATCAATCATACAGCCGAATTCCACCCATAACATTTATTAGCTCCTAAACCTAAACAGCAAGGTTCACCAATTACTCGATATGAATGGCCATATGTCATTCACCTGTGGTTGTTTATGTGTGAATCACTGCTGAACCCTGAACTGTTCTTTCCACGAGTCTATAAGAGGTCTATAGGGTGGAAATGTTGAGTTTGTGTTGCGATCAAAAATCATAAGAAAAACTCTTACTGCAAGAATTATGGAGCGGGGACCCACATCAAGGTCTGCACATGGTTCATGGAAAGACTTCCGTGGGGCTCCCAGCACTGCATTACTTACAGCTGTAATATGTCTGTCCCCAAGTGCAGTTAAGACGAGTGAAACAGCATCAGCACAGGCGAAGAAGAGGAAGAGGAAGGGCGTTACCTCCACCTGCGTCGGCCGTCTCCTCTTTGTCATGTTCCTCGTGCCACTGCATCGTTCGGTAGTAGCTAAGCATGACCTCCCATAATGCTTTGCAGAGGTCAGTCAGGCAGGGGATGTAGCTGTCTGGAGTGATGTGCTGATAGGAGAGAGATAAGAACAGGGAACCGGTTCAGGCCAGAAACAGCCACTTTAAGGCAATCAACACACATGCATAAACATGGAGGAGCATGGACGTGCTCTGGTACTCTGTGAGGTGTGGCACTCAGATGGAGGCAGCTATTTTGAGACACTGTGTGGACACAATGGAAAACAGAAGACTTGGACTTTGCTTCTTTTGAGTGGGAAGCCAATAATGTCTGAAAAGACTCACTGATGCTTCAATGACAACAAGTAAACACTCTTAACTCACTGCTTGCCAGCCCCATAGATAAACACACAGATTTGAGCTAAACAGGATGGGCAGGGAGGATCCTCTCAACAGGAGTTTCTTTAAGCCTTGCCGTTTCCATAACATTAAAGCTGTTCCTTCTTTAACAACAGTACAATGATGGAAGTGCCGCCTCTCTCAGTCCACAAGCAAGAAAGCGGAAAGATACAACAACACCAAGTTAAAATTCTCAGCTAAGAGTTTGTTTGTGGCAGAATGTCTTTATTTGCTTCAAGAGGTGGGACTCGCCAAGTTCACCAGGTGTTCCACAGGCGCAAACTCGTCTCCAAATAATCTGAACAAAGTTTTATTTATTTATCAATGCAAGAGTAAATGGCATCTCAGAAATGTGAATTTACTCTGCGCTATTTGTCAAACAGTATGTCAGAGGTAATACATGAAATGCCTCTGTTGAGTTACTGGGTTTTTCAGTGAAGCGGAGAAGCATGGTGTCTCTTTAGATATACGCGCTGCCCTAAATGTTACCCTTGACATTTGGACATCAGTAAATCTGACTGCACGGGAGCGTCAATACACCAGAGATAATGGAAGGAGCCGTGATGAACCCGGATGAGCATTTACCCTGCGTTTAATCCATCAGACCCACACAGAGGCCCGTCAGATTCCTCGGAGTTCTGTAATCAGAACGAATACCACAGAGACGGAACCAGCTCCCATCACGCTGAAATGAGAAACTATATTTCAAGTCCAAAGGGGACACTCTGCGTTTATAGTGCAACACAGTTTGCTTCACATTTTACCTCAGGGAGGATTCGTGGAAAGACTGCCATAGCCCCATTTGGCCAGGCTGATCTATAGCTAGGGAGGCCCAATGTAGACTTTGCTGTCTGGAGCCACCGCATGACCGTCTCAACCATGCACACTCATCCATCAGACCCACCGACAGCACCGCGTCGGCACCACCAGGCCTCCCCTCCCGTGTGGCACCTCCACCCAGCCCGGGTTGGGACGTGGAAACCCAGCTTGCGCGGCAGGGCTGCGCGTGGGTGAATTACGGCTGGCCAGCGCCGGGCTCTCCTTTTACGGCAGCGCAATGGCACGTAGCGACATGGCTTCCAGCTGTGGAAAAAGCTAACGTTCGCGCCCAACATCCACAGGCCTTCAGGAGCAATATAATTTAGAAGGTCTTGCACTTCTTCTTGTGGCTTCAGGCGGATACAGTCTGGTCACTGCGAGTTTGCCTGGGGTCTGTAAATTAGACCCACCCACAGAGACTGTGCAGCCTCTCGTGCCAAACGTCTCCTCACTCTGCTTCAGAGAGGCTAAGAGGAATCTTTACACAGGAGGGGAAAGCAAACAGTAGCGAAAGGAGGGACAGCAAGGAATAGATTCATGTTAGTAGGACTTAGCAGGTAATTCCCAGCCTGAACCCATTCAACTTTACAGGAACACAGTCATAAAAATACAATGGACCGCCATTAAAATAAAATGCCAAAGATATTCATCCATGGTAAAGCATTTTTCAATTCTTCCTCAGATGACAGTAGTGTCACTGTGACTCGTTAGCTTTTTTTGACTGAGGATTCAGAAAACAGGAGGAATTAACACATTTTTGCATGTCCGAATTTTTGTATTGTACTAGCCCACTGTACATTGTGATCCCGTCCGAGTGGCTGAAATACATCGAGTTAAGGCTGAACCGTACATGGTGACTGGCAGTGTTCATGTAATTCTTGGTGGTGGATCACATCTGAATGCAAAGTGAGGCATTTTACCAGAGATCACACTAATGCAATGAGAGATACAACAAGGCACAGCAAATCCAATGAAGGATAAAATTTATAGGATATAACTTTCCGAGTGCTGTTGCCAGATTGGAGTCTACAAGGAAAAGTGTTTAAATCACACTGGCATTGATGCTGTGATTACCAGTAGAAAAGCAGAGCTTGGCTCTATATAATACCACAGAACCTGCAATGGAAGGTAAAAGGAGAAACTACTGATGTCAAATCTCACAGCCAATCACAGGTCAAATACTGCTGCTGGGCAACAGAGAGTCGTGTAGAGGGGATCACAGAAATGTGGTATGAGTCTTGTCTTATCTAGAGAAAGGCAGGCAGAACGCATCACGTCCTGCAAAGGTTGAGAGAATACATCGCAGGCAGGCAAGTCAGGTGTACCGCTCAAACAGCCAGCAGATTGGATTAAATGGCAAGACCATCTCACAGTTGAGGGGGGTCTTGGAACACAGTGCTGTGAAGTGGAAAAGTTCTAGGAAATCCCCCCGACGTCTCAGGGCTTATGTGGCCATTCTCAAACACAAATACAAGGATTGCGAAGTGGGGGTGGGGGTGTCGTTTATTTATTTTGGCTTTTTTTTTTTTAGTTGAGGGGGTGGTGGTTCAGTCCTATATTTAACCGATCCATATCTATTGTGAGACCCACAGTCACAGATGCTATATACTTTTTTTTGTCCTTGAAAATGCATGAAGAAGAAAAGACAAAATAAGTTTGCTGCCATCAGCAGTCTTGAGAAATACAGCCACAGCAGTTCTACACAAGGAACGTACCATCAAACCCAGCTGTGTAGAGGAGCCGCTCCCCAGGAGAACATCCACACCAGGTGTCCTAATGGCCGACCAACTCCGACATTATAATTCATACTATCCTATGAGCATCGTTTGTACCCAATCAAACAAAAAGCTCATGAAATGTGCGTAAGACTTCTCTAGTGAAAAAGACCAGCAACTTCCATTCCAGTCCTTAAATGCAAGTGAATCATAAAAAGATTAGTGGAAACTGCACCATGTCACCTATGTACACGGTCTTAAAATTAAATTTATTTAATAGTATTTAGAACAATATCAACCTTCATGCTTGGTAACCAGAAAGAAGCCACATGCTATGGCATTTCCCAAGCCCAACAGGATAATCACTGGCATGCGGTATGAATAATGAGATCTACAAGGCAAGAGAGCATTTAGACAAGTCCTCTGGAGCGAGGAACAATTAGCATGATTGCAGTGCGCAGCTACAAGTCAGCACAGATTGCTTGATGAGCTCCTGTTCCTTCAACCGGGTCCTGTGTCATCCTCCACAATGGGAAAACATCGCTAATCAGCACATTATCATGACACGCATCGTCTAATTCTTTCCAGCGTGACCATGCAATGGAAGGCATTTCTTAAGACCGTTCAGCCTCTGAGCTCTAATACGAACTCTGTGACCTTGGGGTGAAGGCCAAAGCTTTCACGGGGTCGACACACACGCACATGTCTCTGGAGCCGTTCTTTCGGGCCCAGAACGTCTCATCCTGGTCAGAGGGTAGGGCTATGGTCTTCGGCGTACTGAGACCGTGCACTGTTCCGACGTGGTGGAGCGAACGACCAATTCCACGAGCCGGGGCTTTATTGGCGCTGCATGTTAATGATGCCGTTTGCACATCCTGGCTTATCAGCGCGTATCAATGCAGCTCCGCACCGAGTTAATCCAGAGAATTAATCAAATGTTCCTTCGACTGGGCGGGTGAGTGTCCTCCGTCCAAGCAGCCTCGTCCAAGTTGGCGCAGATCGAGAGTCGACCCTCGGTACCGACGAACGTCATCCAAGAGGTGACGAAATGAAAGACTGTGGTGCTGGCTGCTCGTAAATATTAATGGCTCGAGCTTTATGCAACAGCTTGGAAAATGCCAACGCTTGTTTTAAAAGTTCCGAGGCCTAGTTTGGAGAGTTATAACGGAAAAGAAATCACCATCCCTTTTTAAAGCACTTTTCAGTATGAACACATAATGTGCCCTGCGAGTCTCTGGATGATGTGTAATAAACTCATCTTCTTAGAAATGTGATAAAAGACTCGCTCCAGATGCATCAAGCTCATCAGACCCAGCACTTCCTGTGTGATGAGAGCAGAGGAAAAGGGGACACGGGAACCAGCGGCGTAACTGGCATTTCATTAGGACATCACAACTGCAGAACCAGAGGACGGCACCTCTAAAGATGTGTGTGATGATGTCGAAACACAAGAGCACACGGAGGTCAAACGATGTTTGAATGCTTGAAAGCAATTAGACGCTGTGATCTCTGCGAACGGAAACATGACCCGTGCATGGCACTGTATTCCGATCTAGCACATGCACAGGTGTGTCATGACGACCGCTATATACATGTGCTTGCCTGGGGCATCCCAGCTCATGTTTCCGCTCGATTGCTTCATTATCGGAGCCCCGCCGAACAGACGTTGTTCAATTGAGCTCACCTGGTGAGAAATTATCCAAGCTTTGAAAGCCTTGCTGGGGTTCAGTGGCTCAAAAGGCTCATATCTGAGAGAAAAACCTCCTTTGGCTTCGGCTGTGAACATGAGCGCCTTAGAGCTATGGGCTCCAGCTCCAAACGCTTGGAGAAATAGATGAAAAATGAGAAACAAGGAGAGAAATGAACTACTGAACCAGACTGAGAACCTCGACTCTCCTGGTATTTCACTGTTGAAGCGGTTTCTGAATGTGTGGACCTGTAGTTTATGGGATGGATGTGAGTTACTGGTGTTAGTTTGCCCTGTGCACTTTGGCATCCACTTGAAATGGTCCTTTTGTGAATTTGTCATTACTGCACAAGCTGCCTGTGTCTTCAGACGTTTCTCTTTGGAAAAAAAATTAAATAAGTAATGATGTCGAGGGACATAAGTAAAATTTACTCCTTAACTGGAATTAAGAAAAATTTGGGAGACGTCACATAAGCATCAGGGCCATGATATAAAACCAGCACGTTCAAACTTTGACAGCCGGCTCCATCCTAGGGGCGGTCAAGAGTCATCTACATGCGCGCTGCAGAGGCCACCTGTGAATCCCGACAGCGTAGCGGTGTGGAAGCCCTACAGTGTTGGTCAGGCACAGGGCAGCAGCGTGCAGCAGAGGTCCAGCAACAGGGGGATGGAGCGTTCATGCAAAATTCATCTCCGGATCTCCATTACGAAGCGACCTTTGGGGCACGGCAGTTACGTCAAATTTTAATTCTGCCGATGGGGTTCAGAGGTCAGCGCTGAAGTGATTGTCATTAGCATGGCACTCGTCATGGTTATTTTATGACGGCGGCTGCCGAGGGAGATCCAGATTGAAACCGGGGGACGTGATGCCCAGTTAACTGCCCTCAAGCAGCGACCGCAATCTCCTGAGCAGATAGGGGGCACCAGAGAGGCACCGAGGGCTTGTTAGTTTGCCGTGTGTGCGCTTCCTGTGTGATTGTTTCTCATATCCCCCCAATTGAGAATTCCTCACACTTGAAAACGAAGCTAAAATGATTAGAAGGGCTTCCTACAGACGAAAGCTCTTTTTTTTTCATTTTAATCTTCAGATTTCGAAGCAATCTGCCAGCTGAAAAGATAATATCAGCCAAGCTGACAGTTCACGCCGGGCGGCTTGTGGCAGGAGGGCGAATTCATATTCGGGTGCACGGCGCTCGGGCCTTAGCCCCGCCCCTGGAGGCCCTTCCGCAGGCGTGCGTGTGCGTGGTGACATACACGGCCATGCAGCAGACGGTGAGGTGCTGCCGTGCATGCGTGGAGAGCTCATGTGGGATGAGTGTCGAGAAATTCATCTGTACAGCAGCAGCAGGTATGGAGCACATAGACCAGCAGAGCATCACACCCGTGATTCACAACGCATGACACTCATGAGCGTGTCCATGTTGAATAACATGTTTAATAAAATAAAGGTTTAATAATAAAAAGACTGGCTACACACACACACACACACACACACACACACACATACACACACACATACACATACACACACACACACACACCTGCCCAGTGCACCAGCTCTACAGTGTGTGCTTTAGCTGAGCTAAATCTCAACAAAATCCCATTTTGGCAATGAAATATAAGGAAAGTCCCAATGCAGATTGATCCACATAACTGAGCTGTGCTGCCTTTAGTGGGCTTAGCTGAACACTCCTACCCAGTGCTCTGCTCACTACGCCAAGACCAGCACTTCTGCAGACTTAATCTTAGGTCACAGCTTGCACATCTTCTCTTAAGGACTTGGGAGTGCATACTGTTTCGCTTAAGAAAGAAAGTGCTGCTCTTTTATAGACAGCGGAGATGTCTGTGATTCGTGTAATAAAGCTCTGCAGCACGGCGTGAGAATCTGGCGATCCAGCAGGCCCCCGATCACAGACGGATCTCGGGCCAAGCTTGCGCGGACGCTGCCAGATTAACACCACCAGGGTTGCTGCACCCACCGGCAGACAGTCACCATACAGGGTGCACAGATCTGGCTGCATCTCAAAGAACAATAAACGGGACTGACTGAAGTCTTCGACTTTGGTCTGTAATGCATAGATCCCCAAATGGCTGGCAGACATTCAGAGGCGGAGCTAAAGAGTGCTGCAGACTGCCCTCAGAGCACCGGAAGACTCCATGGTGGCTGGTAAGGACTCCGTTACTGCTTATTAACTCAGATTAATTGCTTCGCAATTCACCCCTGAACGAGATTGCTCTCCTCTGTCCACTGAGTGGAGTAACTGGCTCGGTGGGGGGGGGGGGGGGGGGGGGGGGGGATGGGGGTAAACGACACAAATAATGTCATCCCTTAGGAAAAGAAAAAGCATTTCTCTGCTTGTCAGAAGCACAAAAGGAACAGGAGTTTAGCACAGATGTCCCCAGTGTCTCCGCAGTTTAAGCGCTGACCTTTAACTGGACGTCCTTAACGCCGTGTGTGTGGACTGAGGATGTCGACAGGGGAGCCTTGGGCAATATCGGCGGGGCGTCAGGAGGACCTACCGTGCAGAGATCTTTGTACTGCATCTTCTGGAACTTGGTGTCCGCGGTGCCAGCACACAGCTCCACGTAGCCCAACACCACCTGGAAAACGGTGTTGTGAATGGCCTGGGTGAAGTGCATGTGAAGCTGATCCATGGCAGTCTGGGGGGGTAGAAGGGTAGAAGAGACATTTGAGGGAATGAATGAGATATTTAAGAGCAAGAGGGTAGAAAGAGAGAGATAGATAGATATGGGGAGGGATGTTGAAGAAGAATTTTCACAGCTTGCAGGAGGCAGTACTAAAACAGATGACTTGTGCAAGGGCTCGGAAGGCTCGGCCGCGTGTGGGATTTTAGCCCGAGCTGAATATACAACGTATACTAAGTGAACCATTACGTTTTGTTCAGACAGCAGTGTCACCTGTTTTTGTTTTGCCTACTGCTCTCCTCCCCAGCAAGATCTCTCTCGGTCTCTCACCTCTCCGTGCTTGAGCACGCTCCAGTACACACATGGTCAATAACACCACACTTCACATCAGACAGACTCATTATCATGCAACCGCGCTGCTTTAACCAAAGCAAGAGGAAAGCTATGCCCCCATTACCAAAGGGAAACAGAACTAGATCCACAAAAAACACCCCTCACAAAACAGAACATCCAACAACACAACAGGAACCACACTAACACGGTCCGCACGCCTAAGGTACACCGGGTTCGACAGCCATCCAAGAGCTGGAGCCCTGTACTCTCTGTATGGATCAGAACCATGTTGGCTCCACTAGCCAAGCAGGTGTGGGACTGCACCCATATACTCCAAACAAATGGAGTTTTGTCTGGATTTGTTGATGAATAATCCTTAAAGAGCTTCCAGAGGCGAAGGCAGCAGCGGCTCTCTGGGAAGCACCCAACTCATCCAACCTAATCCAGGAAACAGATTTAATCTAGATTGAGTCCTGAAAGCAACCAAAGTGCTCTCTGCCTATTCTTGCAGGTCAATGTGTCTAATATGGAGGAAGAATTAGGAGAGCAGAAGAGCTTTCTGCAAGTTTTTCTGATTTATTTTTTTATAATCTAACTAATTATTGCAAACGAAAACACCTGCACCACAACACAAAATGGAAGTCACAGGTGCTTATTAAGATAACAGGGGCAATATGAACAATCCATTAGCACACATTAAAGGGCAAGAATGAAAATAATAAATAACAATTAGATACAAAAGTCTGTTTACCCATTAGGCCAACTACACAGCATATGGACCTACAAGAGGGGCTCACCAGAAATAACCAGCATTGTTAATTAATTATGTATTCTGGCTTATTACAACCAATGAGCGTTCAGTTCTGACAGAAGAAGGTCAGACGTCAAACTCCTAACGACTAAACAAGAATGACGGTGGCACCAATGCGCCAATTTGGGGTTTTTTACGTCATTTGTTAATAACTCGGTAAGGAACTCTCGACCACAGTCAGAGGGACAGACATGTGAAAGACACGTTTTCATTCAGAAAAAGACGTGTAGAATGAGGAAAATGTGGAATATGTGGGCTATGGAACATGCTGTGATGAGTCACTCACCTGTGTCTTACCCAGCAGTGTGTACGCCAGCTGAACTTTGGTGTAGTGTGAGACGTCAAAGTGCTTGCAGGTCTTGGATAGAGCCACGTCCAGCTGCTCCTGCTCAGATAAAGAAAGAAGGAAGAGGTGAGGGGATAAACGTTACTGCCAGCCCCAGAACACACTGTCCAGGCAGGAGAAAACTATGTTGACATGCTACTTTGGCCCCAATAACCATTTCTGTATTGAGATTTTGTTTTCCTAGAGAGCGGTAATCGCCCAGAGAGCGCTGAAGGACACACCGGCATTCAAATACTGAAGAAAATACAAACTGTCAAATGCAGAACACAGTAAAGTGGAATACCGCCGTGACTGCAACGTGACTACAAAATCAGAGAGAAAGATAGAGTCAGCATCAGAGACAGCTAGCCCGAGGATTATTTAAACTAATAAATATAGTTATTCCAGGAGGCTGAGTAAAGATGAAGTTATACAAACCAACTTGTACTTTGATATATATTCAAAAATATTAAGCAGCTTTGGGCTTGTGAATCCAAGTTAGGAAAAAAATGGAAGATAAACCTGAGAATGTTAATCAATCTATCGAGTTAAAGTAATTGAGATAAAAACAATATCAATACAGGTTACTACTGTGTAGGTAAAATAGAAAAGCTATGAATGTATTCATTTTTTTGCACTTCTAAAACATTGTTCCATATAGTATGAAGAGGTGCAGAAAAGACGACGGAACTCCCTTTCAAGTATGGGTACGTTGTAGATTAGATTTAGGACTCCCCATCTCACAGAATTCACTACTAGGGAAACTGTGTGGTTGTGTATGTTATGTATGTGGAGAGAGAGAGAGAGATAGATCATATTCAAGTCCTGTTTTCAAATACAAGTCCTGAAAAGCAGGATTTCATGCTAGACAACAAAGTCCTTCTGCCTGTAACCTGCAGATACAGAATGATGCATGCACACCACTCTTAGCACAGTTCTGAAGCTGAGCAGGGGACGCTTATAGCCTTTCAAATCTCTGTGCTGTTCTCACTGCGTGGACACCAAACCCGGCATGGCAGACAGTCCAGCTAGCTCTGAAGAGGTGACCCGAGAGGCACGCAGGTGAGGCACGATCCGAGAGAATGCCTGGCATATCGGCGCTCCCTCGAGAGCCGAGCCGGGAAGAACTGGTCACATACCTCTATCTGTTCCAGGGTGTCCTGCAGCTTTGAGTTCAGTTCACTGGGGGGAGAAAAAAAAACAAAAAAAAAAACACATTTCAAAGTCAATTTAGCAATGACAAACAAGCAGGCCCACGCCAAAAGACCGTCCAGGATCAGGACGCTCCGAAAGCATGCTTTTGTGCTCCCGAGACGGGCACGTACGGCTCGGTTTGGCTCATCACACAGAGAGGTGGGAGACAATGCCATTGTCCTCTGGGTACGCCGGAGCTGCACAGGGCTGCAGGACGCAAAGAGCTGCCGTTGCTGCTCAGTTGAGCGGCGAGCGGGGAACGTAGAGCACATGCCACGTAGCGCATGCAGGCCCACGAGAGCGTGACATTTTTGTCCGTTGCAAACACAATGCCGGTGACATTTGCAAAGTCCAGGGCCGCCGCACCGCTCCAAATGAGGCTGAGGACACCAGACGTCTGCCGCGAGGCCACGGAGCCATCGTTCAGACCTCTACCGTAACGATAACGGACTCGTTTCCTCTCGGAGATAAAGCCACGTCGCGCTGAGTAAATATTTTGCTGCTGTTCAAATGTTATCACAAAGGCAACAATTAACAATGGCGTTTCATTTTATAAACAAACCGATTTTGACAAGAGGAAAACTGTTATGTGCCATGAACCAGCACTGCTGGAAGATCTGACAGAATCATAAAATTTCAATTAAAAGATACTCTCTTGCACTGACTGTCAAGCTCTCAACCCAACGCTACAGGACTTCTATCTATTAGCACTCTTAGTGTGTGTCTCCAGTCATTAGAACAGGGGTGTGGGCACAGGCATTTGAACCACACAAAGCCAAGAATGTGTGTAAGGGAGAGGCATAACACACAGCTGGCTCAGAGATGTGACAGATGTCTCCAAAGACTGTGGAGCACAGAGAGTAGGGAGTCAGGACCTTCTCATCCATGACACTGCGCTTCCAGACCAGAAGAACCCAGAAGATGGTGGGGGATCAGAGTGGGGGTGTGAGGCAGTGAGAGTTCACTCCCTACACTCCCCCCTCAGACTCACGCTGGTGGACGTCCAACGGCACGTCAAGCTGAAAGGCCATTTCATGCCGACGTCGGTTGAGAGTTGTTTGGGCCATACTCAAGCCTTCATCTTAATACATTTTCACAACACGCTCCTCTGGTGGAGTCCACAACCCTTCACACTCGAGCAAGGAACAAGCCCATCCTCCCTTCTCTCTTTTATCCCATAATAAAGTTGCTTTTTAATGCTTTTTACTCATTTTTTTAATCTGTCAATTGAAGTGAGTGAGTTTTGAGCCAGAGGGAGGGGGGGGGGGGGGGGGGGGTAGTGGCTGGTGAGGATTAGATGCTGAGGTTTAAGGAAGCACTCTGCAGACCTTCTGTGCTGGCTCTTCTACTAGCGTAGGTCACTCAGAAAATTAGCTCCTCTCTCCTGCAACTGAATGCACAGATAACCCAAGTCTCCATTACGACGAGAGATTAGTACCAAAAGATGAAGCAACTCACTTAAAAGCTGAAAAGGAAGCAATTACAAAAAGAAGAAATAAACCCTGATAGTTGAAACAGGTTTATCTCGGAGCCCAGACCTGTGCAAACGGAGCGGACAGTAATAAAGAGGGGGCTGAAGTCAGCACACCGCTTGGAAACTACGACGTGTTGGGTGGGCGTGCCAAAGCTGGACGCAGGGCGGAGGAAGCAGCGCAGGGCGAAAACGCAGCAGAAAAAACAAAGTCCAGGCAGGTTCCGTATTTCCTTGGAGGTAGGGACCCGTTTAGGGACTGGACTACGTGAACGTTAGTGTTTTTACAGAACATTTCTCAAGGGGACCATCTACACAAGCACTCCAGCGGTCGTTTCACAGACACTCTGTTGAATTGGCAGTGCTGGGAGCAACGGTCAGGAACAGATGTTGGAT
Source organism: Brachyhypopomus gauderio (assembly GCF_052324685.1). Lineage (NCBI taxonomy): Eukaryota > Metazoa > Chordata > Actinopteri > Gymnotiformes > Hypopomidae > Brachyhypopomus > Brachyhypopomus gauderio. Next base: position 13,073,867 of record NC_135216.1, on the reverse strand, counting down.
CCTCCCCTACAGACACTCGGGCCCTCGCCCTGCTCAGGAGCTAGCGCGGTACATTCTCTGCAAGGGGATGTTTTCCCAAGCATTCGCCATCCCCAGTGTCGTTTATACAGTGCACGCGGCTACAACCAATGGTGCCTGAACTAAATTCCAATCGCAACGCGTCATGGCTGCACCAACGAGCTCCAGCACAACAATATGAGGTTCAGAGAGCGCAGGAAATCTCCTCTCCACACAGCAGACACGACGACATGGCAGCCTTCCATCCCAACATCGCCGTTCCCATCAACGTCCTACCACCCGCCTCTCTCGCTGCATGAGATTAACCTAATGACCTCCTCCAGCACGGAGGTCAACGGGTCGGCTGCAGGACTACTGCCATTCTTTAAGAATGGTTTCATATACACAGCTTTCAACCCATGCAGCCATGGCTTCTGAATTCACCTCTGCTCCCTGGAAGCTGAGCCCTGAACTGCAAAGCCAGAACACGAGGGAGGGGCTGGGATGGCAGATGCCCAAACCAGTGATATTTGGAGTCGCTGACAAGCAACACCAGAGGGTTGCCCTGCAAGCAGAGACCTGGCTGTGTCGCAGTGCACCTGGTCATCACCTCATCTGGACCGCCTCCAAGACATTTGTGAGTCTAGGGTCCAACACACAAACTCTGCATGCAGCCATGTACCCACCGCCACCACCCACCCAACACCGACGTGCATGGACTTCAAGATCTGAACGCCCACTTTGGAGGATGTGTGAAGTTAGGGCTGATGTCTGCAGTAATGAACACACCGCCTGACTGACACAAACAAACTAATTTATAAGGGGGAAAACATCTCTTAAACAGAGGGCAAATTAGAAACACAAGAACCATGTATATTCTCTGCATTAAAGAGATGTAAGAGATCGGCAGTCATGTCAGGGCATGTGTAAAAAAAAAAAACCCCTGAACGGTCAACCTAAAATGGGTCTGATCTGGCGCTGGGCACTAGCACGACCGAGAATGAGAACACGAACACATTATGCACCATTTCCATGGCCAGTGAACAAGAAAGGCCTGTAATTATGGAAGAGGTCCAATCGGCTCCATATTGTCTCTCATGCCCATTCAGAAACAGCTGCATCTTCGTCACGGCAGAAGGTTCATTCGAATGTTCTTGCTGAAGACCTCATTATTTCTGCTGGGGCTATGACAGTGTCTTTCACTGGGGAGGTAGTCAGCAGTGATTGTCACATTGCCATGGGGTGAGGAGGGAGAAAATATACCTGTCCCTCTACGTCTCAGACATCAGCTGCAATCCTGCTTAAGAAAGTCTAAAGCTTGCTGCTTCCTGGGGTCTTCCAAGGCGTAGAGAGAAACCAAATGTAGCATGTCACAGGAGAAGCACCAAAGATGGGGAGGAAATAAAAAAAAAACAAAAGAAAAAAAAAAAAAACAACATTAGATCCTAGAGAGTAAGCACTCAGAGAACTCAGAGAAGTCTCTTCTCATGCTGTCTCTTCTCAGTTTGTCAACCACTCAAACACAGCCTTCGCCGAGGGCTGAAATGAGAAGAAATGGTATCTGGGCAGGCTTCCACACGCTGGTAGAGTGTGTCACACGGGTACAGATCTCACCCTGCAGAGAAAAGCAGACCAGGAACTGGAAGAGATAGCAGTGTTCCAGGCTGGGCTGCTGAGTGGTGGAGAGGGAGAGAGACAGGGAGAGAGACAGGGAGGGAGACAGGCGAGCAGGCCAACGAGCATTGGAGAGTAAGGTCCGTTCAGACGGGCCTCGGGGCAGGCAGTTCCGGGAGGGGACATCCTAATGGCTGGTCATTATTTCATTAGTGCGGACAGCGGTTTATTGATCAGTGAGCAGCAGCAGGATCTGCCGTCCTTGCTGATGAAGCTTCGCTGCTCGTTTAAGAAGCTTTTTTTTATCGCCACGGGCTCCTGCTCGGGCTGCTCCGGGAACATCTCGGAGACCTCCAGCCAAAGCCGCGGGGGACAGAGATAAGTATAAACACAACTACACCCTAGCCTGGTGTTGGACTATGCTCAGTGGCTTCAGCCCTCTCCCTGCCAATGAACTTTGTTAACGGTGTTTGACTTGATGTTCTGAAGGTTGGTGCAGACCTCCAGCATGGCTGCTATTACAGAAGTGTGAATTAAGAACATTAAAAATGTTTTCACACACCCCGTGTAGACAATCAGAAGTGGATTCCCCCAACAGCCATGACTAAAGCTAGACTCTTCACAGCAGCAGAACTCAAATATGCACCATAGTTCAATAACGACTGTATAATGAGTATAATGACTACATGTTAATTAACTGCTTCTGTAGTGGCATCAGTATAGCCAATGCCATCGTTGAAAACAATGAGAATTTGCCTACTGGGATAAATGGCCATCAAACGGATTTCGTTCAGAACTTCAAGCCAAGTGAATCTCCAGGGTATTCTTTAAGTATTAAGTATGCATAAACCAGCAATGAAGCAAAAAAGTTTTTAATGCTTAAGGCTTTTTTTTTTAGAATGAATGAACTGATTCATTAAAGAGTGCTGCTGCTTTATGAAAAGCTGCACATTTCTATTGCACGCGCACCAGCGGGTCGGCGGCCGGTTCAGTGCATGCAGGCGCACGTTTCTGCACAGCTCCACATACCTTATGCAGCTGTAGTGCCTGAACGTGCTGGCGGCCTTCTGACACTCCAAACACAGCTGGATGGCACCTGGGTAGTCTTCCTCCTGTGAAACGCCAACAGCACCTCTGAACACACACGCTCGGCACGGCCCTCTATCTGCATGGCACCAAGGCTACAGTGCGGTCACTGGCAATGCGGTCAGCAAACGGGGAGATGGCATATCGGCCTGGCTTTCATTTGCAAGGCAGTGCATGGTATTACATGAGAAGTTTCTGTATTGCAATTCACATGTGGATCTTTTGTGTATTCGTTTATTATAGTGCAGTGTGCAAGTATATAATAGGAACAGGAAAAATGTGTTTACCTCAGTCTCTCATACATTCGATCATACCTGCAGTCAGCCATGTCCAAACTTTTGACTTGTAATGTGTGTGTGTGTATGTATGTATGTATGTATATGTATGTATATATCAAAACTTACACCACGAAGCAGCAGAAAAATAATTCAGGTAAACACCAACCCCCACATCACCTCAAGTGAGCTGCAGACCTGTATGGCAGCATCTGGGATCAATGTACATGTGTCATGAAAGAACCAACTCCCAACAGTGAAGCATTGTGGTGGAAATGTGAAGGTCTACGCCTGCTTCTCTGTCTCCAGTCCTGAACAACTCCATATCATACAGGGAACCATCACTTCCCAGGGCCATCAACAAACTCTTGACCAGAATCTCCTGTTATTAGTCAGGGAGCTGAAGCTGGGGAAAAAATGGATTATGCAACAAGACAAGACCCAATGCAACTACCCAACTACTAAGGAATGCCTTAAGAGAAAGAAGATTAATACTCTGGATTGGCCCAGTCAAAGCCCGGACCTTAATTCCATAGAAATGCTAAGGCAAGATGTAAAGCACGCAGTACATGCCAGATGTTGCTCCAGCCTCTCTCAACTGGTGGAGTTTTGAAAGGAGGACTGGGCAGAAATCCCCAAAAGCAGATGTGAAACACTCGTTTGTGGTTCCAGAAGATGTTTGGTTGAAGTGATGGCTGCAAAAGGAGGTGCCACAAGCCACTAACTAAAAGAGTTCACATACCTTTGCACTTTCAGTTTTTTGAGAGAAATTGCTTTTGCTGAATAAATAATGAAAATATATATTTTATGCGTGTCCCTTATTTGGAAAGCATGCTTTTCAAATTGAGATGTTAATTTCATATGATTATAATAAAAAATATATAACTGAACCATATAACCAGAGACACCTTTATTTTCTCCAAAACCTCATTTTAGTTTCAGCACATTTTATGTGGTCTTACCAGTATGTACAGGTCTTTATTTATTTTTGGGAGGGGTTCATTTGCATCCCCTAGTTTTACACTGATGTAACAACCGATTCCACTTTCCTCTGTCTGTTCCTCAGTCACAAGCAGTGGCTGACACAACAGGTCAGTACTACCGAGCTACGACAGATCACCCACCGTTCAACTGCACTGCCATCAGAAATCTAGATGCTGATTGGTTCTGCTTCTACGTCTGTCCACCTGTCAGGTAGTGTCTATAAGTCAGTGCCCCCTGTGGTTAAGGAGAGTGAACGTTTTTGTTTCAGGTTAATCCAAAAGTGGCGGGACGTGGTCATCGGTTTTGTCAGGACGTATCCCCGTCTCTCTCTCTCCATTTTGATTTATAGCGGATGATGAAAGAACAGGCAGGAATGGACCGCAGATAAGGACAGGCAGTCTGAGCCAGCAAAGGAAAATAAAGTTCTAATCTCCACCAAGGCTTCTGCTGCCAAGACAGAACCTGTGCTGAAGGGACATTTAAATGGCCTGATGGTCACCACACCGTCTCAGGAATGCAACTCCAGTGTAGAGTGGAAGGTGTCTGCAGACTGGTCAGAGTAAGCGTGCCGACCCGGTCCACCGCTGAAGGTGTCTACAATGGCCACATGAGCATCAGGACTGGAACATGAAAGCAATGAAAGAAGGAGCCCTGGTCCGATTTCTTTTCCACCACAGTGATGGATGATGGACTATGGGGAGATGCAGAGCTGGCGGTGATGCTGCAATGGACCCTTGGGAGTTCAAGGTGTTGACTTGGACTTTAAAGTCTTGAGGTCTAAATGCAACTGAGCATCCGTGAGATATGCTGCAAACCTAAGAGAGTCGTCCGTGGAGCGGTGCAACCCCACCTTCAGACATTTTGCACAGTCCATGTTATTTTAGTACGAGGGGGACCAACACAATTCTTTCATGTTATGCTGATTGGTGGTGGTGTGTGTATCCATCTCATTATATTAACAAATATTTTAATAATAGCAGGCACTGGACAGGTTTCAGCATTAGGCATCTTCGTGCATATATACACGTTGCAGGGGGGGACAAAACTCAAAAACTGATAAACTTGTCCATTGACTGCTTTTATTAAAAACAAAGAAACTGAAATCAGAGAGAACAGACTTTCATGTTTTGGACATATGAGGAGAGCTTGCGTCATAATTACCTCCAGCATCTCACTGAGTCGAACATCGGTCCTTTGCTGTGTAAGAGAGCAAAAAGGGAGAGATGATTTTAGACTGCATGGTGAAGGCAGACAGACCCACAAACTGGCCACGCTCGGTCATTTATGCAGTAATTACCAGCGTTTTTATGGTCCTCAAAGACTTCAGCAGTCCTGTCAACAGGTGCCTGCGTCTCTGGTTGGCAAGGAGCCCCAGACTGGCTTCAGTGAAGCCCTCTTTAGCAAAGCTTAGCTGCCTGGAACAAGAACAAAGATGATTTTGAATCCTGTAATTGACATGCAAGCAAAAAGATGAAATAATAAAAACAAACAAAAATACTCAAGTATTGCAACAGTGAAACTGATCAGTGTATGAAAAGTTAATTTAGAAAGGATCCAATGAGGATGTAATGACAAATTTTCAGATTTTTGATTCAACAATATGCAAACAATATCACAAAATGGTTTGTTTTTAAAGGTGAACCGATGGAGAGAGGGTCTCATACCTCCTGGCATTGGTGCAGATGACCGCGGCCAGCTGCAGGTTGGTCTGTAGAGACGTTACTCTCTCCAGTTCCTGAAACACCATAAACACCTTGAACGACTTAAATAGGACTAATTCAACACATTACACAAGCATATTACATTCGTATGTAGTGGAGCACCTAACACAAAGTGACAGTGCCCTCAGCATTCGATCCAATAAAGCCTTCCTCATTCGCAGCCGTGTCTGTAACACTCGTCATTAATCGGTTCAAGCCCTTGTAAAGGGAACATTCTGTTCCATTGTACAGCTCCGAGTCCAGTGGGAGAAAAACAGACATCGCTCTGCTTTATCCATCGTCTGTTTACCAGGACCAGTGTGATAATGTATCCCACCCCACCATGACCACCTAAGACCCGCCCAAACGCCACAGAAGTACACCAAGGGGGGAAATGAGGCTTGTAGGGACAAAGCAGAGATAAGGTGGCACATCCACAAGTCCACCACAGCCCTCATGATTTATTTGCCTGGTGAGATTTGAGGCGTTCCCCACACAACCCACCACCTCCCCTTCCCCCACATGCTGGTGCTCGAAGAGCATGGCTACCGCAGCCGGAGGGGAAGCCACACCGAGTGACCCAGTTTTGAGCTGAAGCTCCTCAGAGACACACTGCTTTCAGCACCGAGCCAGTCTCCAGTGGGAGAACATCAAGCCACCGACGCCATGAAGATAACAGCTGGCAAGGGATTGTGATTAGGAAAAACGTGATTCCACAGAAGGTGTGTACAAAAGCTTCTTTCTAAGGTCCAAGAAAGAGAACACTACTCATCTCTGGTGTCGGAGAAGGTTGATGAAAAAGTTTATGCAGCAAACAGCTGGCCATCAGGAACACACACCAGGATTCAGCACAATCAAACGAAGAGACGAGGAAAACCATTTTTAAAAAGCAGCATTATGTTTAAAATCAGGCTTGTAGACTACAGTCAAACACATGAGAGAAGTTAATAAAAGGTTATGATCAGAAACAACAAGTGAATGCAGAATCAGTTACAAAAAACTTTAGCTTGGCTACATAAACACAGGTTTCTACTAAGGTGGTGGGATAATTTCACAAAAATGACACGGATGTCCACAGATGCTCATTTCACCCAGACGAGCATTCGTGAGGTCAGACACTGATGTTGGATGTGCAGGTCTGGCTCACAACCTCCATTATAATTCGCTCCAAAAGTGTTCCATGAGGTTCAGGTCAGGGACCTTGATTTGTGCATTTGTGACTGGTCGTACTAGAGTAGAACGGGGCCCTCCCCAAACTGTTACCATGAAGTTGAAAGCATGCAATTGTCCAAAATGTCTCGGTATGCAGAAGCATGAAGATTTCCCTTTAACCAAGAACCAAGGGGTCCAGGCCCATTGGCCATTATCCACCAAACTTTACAACTGGCACAATGGTGCCAGGCACCTGCTGTTCTCATGGACTGTTCGGACAAAGCCAGACTCATCCATCAAAATTGCCAGATAAGAGATTCTTCACACTACCGAACACGTTTCCACTGCTCCAGAGTCCAGGGCAGTGTGCTTTTCTCTACTTTATCTCATGCTTGGCCATGTAGGGTTTGCTGCTGGGCCATGGACACTCAACAAAGCTACCAATGCACCAAGTGTTAGTGCGTCAGCAGAGTGTTGGTGACCTTTATACTCTATGAGCGACTGCACTCGGTGGTCTGCACTCAAACTTTACGTGGTCCGTCACTTTAGTCGAATCGCTGTGATTCTTAAATGCTTCCACTTCTGCACACCACTTACTGATGATCGTGGAATTTCTAGGAGGGAAGAAATTTCACCAACTGACTATGGCACCACGCTCCAATCTTTAGAACGACTCGTTTTATTTTTTTACAAATGATTGTAAAGGCAGACTGCACAGCAATAGTCTCTGTTTTATACACCTGTGACACTGGAACTGAATGGAACACCTGAATTCATGTGAGAGGCGTGTTCATTTTGTCCATATAGTTTATAAGGAAATCCCCATTATGTAAAATGATACAATTCAATACGAATAATTAATAACGCAGACTCCGTCCTCATGGATACAAATCAAGAGTTAGGTGGTTCATCTAAACCATCGTAACGCACTGTTTTTCCTTTGAATATGTAATGTGAGCAGCAGTGACCATTCCACTTACATCTCACTGGGCTCTTGTGGGTGCTGATGGGCTTGACAACTCCAAGCCTGCCAAAATAAGTGATCTACCAGCTGATGCCTAGGCCAGCTGATCTGAACCTGATCAGTCCACCTACCCGAGCTGTCCATGCCGTGATGAACTTGGCCTCAGGGCACCAGCAAACAGGCCAGGCACAGCATGCTGTGGCCTGCAGCTACCGTGTTCCACCTGGGGTTACACTGGGTCATTAGCTCAACGCCAGGATAGCACTGACCTCCAAGCTGAAAGAGCCCGTTGCGAGTAACCTGACTCCCCCTGTTCTACCGGTATGCAAGCAGACAGGCTGGGATGACCTGGACTCCTGAGAGTATGCAGACAGACAGGCTGTGGACACCTGAGAGTATGCAGACAGACAGGCTGGGATGACCTGGACTCCTGAGAGTATGCAGACAGACAGGCTGTGGACTCCTGAGAGTATGCAGACAGACAGGTTGTGGACACCTGAGAGTATGCAGACAGACAGGCTGGGATGATCTGGACTCCTGAGAGTATGCAGACAGACAGGCTGTGGACACCTGAGAGTATGCAGACAGACAGGCTGGGATGACCTGGACTCCTGAGAGTATGCAGACAGACAGGCTGTGGACACCGGAGAGCCTATTCAGACTGAAGCAAGCCAGCATGCTGAGATGTGGAAGAGCGGTTCTGTTACGGCCAGATGCCGACTGGGCAATCAATGATGGCTCAGCTCAGCCTGAGCGAGTTAGTCAACGACGACAGGTGTAAGAACTGGAGGACCTTACACATGTACACGTCCCTTACCTAAAGATTTCTAAAAGCACTTGAAGTGCAGGTAAAAAAAATAAGCTCCTGAGAAACAGACTAAACTGTCCTGAAACAGACTACGACGTCTACAGCATCTACCTGCAGGGGAAAGAATCAACAGAAGTTAAGAAGTGAGGAAGAGGTTAAGAAGCCTCAGTCAATTGATTCAATTCAGTCAATACTGCATATGAAAGGTATTAATAGTTGTTTTCTTTTTCCACTTGACCTCTGGGCATTGCAAATATATGAGCAGAAATGTCTGTATAATGGCCAAAACAGGCTCGCGTGACACAGCGAGCCCCAAGAGAGCTAACCAAACGAGACCCTTATTACCATCCCATACAGGAAAATGAGTGAGAACACGGAGAGGCGTAATCTGTTCTATCCAGAAAATAAACTGAAAAAGAACAACAGTGGTGTAAATTAAATCACGAGCATGTGTGTACTTAAACCACTGGGCTCCCCTCATGCGTTTCAAGATGAGGTTGTGCTTGCTTGAGCCGTACATGCGGACACATGCCGGCGGGACACAGTGTGCTCACTGTGCCTGGACTAAGGCTGTGTGAGTTGGGCTGGCAGCATCAATGTCATCACTATATAGCACTGCTGAATACCCATATCCTGAAGAGCAGGTGTCACCGGGAGAAGAGCAGACAGTCATCACAGAGTCCACCATACCAGCCTGATGGAAATCAACCTGAATGATCCACCAGCCTTATTTAACAGGACAATGAAATGTGTGTTATATAGCAAAGCATTGCTAGGTATATTGTAACTGATATTGTAATTTACGCTGCCAGATTTAAACAAAGTCACCAAGTGCGCTTGAATATATCTGGCAAATTCAGAAAAAAATATACTTAAAAAATTTTTTTTTGTTTAAAAGGTTCTTTCTTCAAAAATGTAAAAGACAGAAAATCAAAAAAAGAAATATATAGCTCAAGCCGTTCATCAGGTCCTAAAGCAAACAGCACCAGCTTTCTGTAGCTGAGCTTGGCACGCCGAGTCCAGGTTTATTGATTTTCACTCAGTGAAACAGCTTTCTAGAGGCGTTACTCAGTGTCCCAGAACCGGGAGCAAAATGATCCTTTCCCCCTCACCACAGCTCGCTGCCTGCCGCCTTCTCCCAGACGCCTCAGGAGCATCCTGGACGAGAGACGCTGTGGGATTTCGGTGGCATTAAGGAGCCGGGCTGGCAGAGCTGAAGTCCAGCACAGAACGCTAAAGCACACAGAGGCTACCAAACACACGGACGCTCTTTCACTCCCAGTCAGCACAGCATAAAACAAACAAGAAAACAAAATGGTGGATAGATCCACCAGAATTTTATACTCAGTAGAGAAGAAACTGTCCCTGCCAGTTGAGTCGTTGCTGCAGACTTCAGGCAATAAATATATGCTCCTCAGCAGACAGCCAGTACCCTAGCTCACTTGGCAACTTAGCAGAAGACGCAGCGCAAGAGAGCGGACATCAATGTGGACCACGTTGCAAACAAGAAGAAACAGCTCTCGTTGCAGCAAGATGAGTTTTCATGATTTGGGGCAAACAATATATTAAAAAGGTTTTAAAATGCCCTTCAATTTGAACTGACCCATCATGTAATCTACAGAAAGCAAAGGTCTAATGTTCTGGTGGGTTGACACAGAAACAGATGAAGAAAAGTGTTGACTGTTGTATTCCCATTACAGCATTAACAAGCAACCAGCAATTAAAGCACCAACTCTGACAATCAGACTTCAGTATGGATGTAATCTATTCATCCTTTCCCTCCTTCAATTGTCAAGTAGTCTATGCAGCAGTGTGAAAACCCCACCATGCCCTGATCAAAGCCTCGCTAGCATGGCTAGAAATAACTCCTCAGAGAGCGCTATCATGCTCGGGATGTGAAGGTAACGGAGCCTGTGGCAAGCAGCATCAGTTCAGCTCGCATTTCACACTTCACTTTGATCCCAAAACACACGGAAATAATAGCTGGAGATAAAACAGAAATAAATAAACCAACACCACTATATCTATAACTATTAGGTCAAACTATTACAATATCTGCAAATAACACGGACTTTAGACAGCAAAGAATAAACACTTCAGAGACTCATCTCTGCAACTGAGAAAAATGTGGTAACCCTGTCGAGATTTCTACATGAACGGCTTTAAAATAATTTATAATTATGTCATTTTAATAAGCAAACAAAAAGACACTTTGCAGGGCCAGAACTTTATTTATTAAATGGTTTTCCCATGAGGAAAGGAGAAGATAAGATAAGAGTGTCATTTGTGAGTGCTATGGGCTCCTTGAATGCCAATGACCTCAGTACGTTTCTCCTTTCTAAAAAAAAAAAAAAAAAAAGGAGTGTGTCTTTTTAGGGTGTGTGGTGGTGGGACCACAATCACGTGTCCTCTGTTAGGTGAAGACAGGTCGGGGGGTAATTAAATTTGGTTTTACCCATGTGTGGTTGATGACAGCCTACTCGTATGCAAAATTTTCTCTGTCAGAACGTTGATGGATCTACCCCCTACATGGAATGCAGAGTGAGTGAAAAATGGTTGCTGTTATTGTCGAGTTTTCGTTTTTTATGCTTAAGGAAAATAAAGAGAACTCATTCTTGCATCCCGTCTGTCCTCGAAAAGGAATTCACCACAGGCTGTAATGCAGCGATGGCCAAAATTTCAATAGTACCCAGATCATGACTCTGACTTGGCTATTCAAAAATGTGGAATATCTTCCGTTTACACCCCTCTGCTGAAAGACTCCTATTTTGAAATCAAGGTGACCCAACATCCTCCGAGTTTTGCACCATACACACACTGCCATTTTATTCTCTAATACAAACTGGAATTCACCGGTCACTCAATGACATGCATGTGTCCAGGGCCCGAGGGAGCAGAGCACTCATGCACCATCATGCCACCTGCACCGTGCTTCAGGGCTGAGGTGGAGTACTGCCACTGCCACACACCATTTTGTTTTCTCTAAAATGCATTTCTCAAAATTTCACCTTTCGCATCATTGTTCTAGTAGTGCTATGGAATAGTTATGCGGCGTTCTGCAAACGTGAGATAACCAACACAGTGGTGAGCATGGTAAGCTCCCCATGAACACTGTTCTCATTCAGAGTGATGCTAATCAGTGTTTTTCTGAGGGTACACTGGGTGTAGATGTATTCCTGTGCAAGAGATTACTGCACAACTTTAACTGGGCAATCATGCACCCTATGACTGTTAATACATTCTACCACATGAAACAAGATGCCCCACTCTTAAGAGGCACAACTGCATTGAATTTTGATGACTCAAGGAGTCTCTGGTCTTCAGAAAGCCTTCTTCCAGTGTTTCTAGGCTCTCCAGTTTAGTGGAGTATGGTTCAACTTTTCATCTGAGGTTCTCTCTTTTCATCAGGCCAGACTGAACTCAAACAGTAAAGACTGAATTGTAAAGGTTATTCTGTATTATGTGGAGGGGGGGGGGGGGGGGGGGGGGGGGGGGGGAGGTCAACCCCAAGCTTCTTGGAAGTCATGAAGATGTATATCAACGGTGGGGGGGTGCTGGGGAGGGGGTGTTTGTTTTTATAGAGTAGAATTATGCCTTGGGTGAAGATCAGATCACCTTCATGCCGAAATCCAGATAAAGGCTCACCAACCCTTTCTTGACAGCTGTATTCTCAAACCAAACAAGAGCCCACACCTCTTATTACCATGGTAACTATGAAGCGGGTGAGGAAGGAGGCTGCTCAGGTATTGTTGGTGAGATTGACAGGGATAAATCAACACAAGAGTCAAACTTCAGGCTACAACCTTAATGGCAGCCAAAGTGAAAAATGAAGGTTATGTAACCACAGATTATGACAGAGGGTTGTACGGGTGAAAACAGGAACAGTCTAGAATACCCATTTATAAACTGCTGTTTTTCCCCCCACTTTTTATGAATTATTATTAAGTTGATATAGAGGATGTCTTACCTTAACGTAAGATGGCTGCTTCTCCAAGATGAGGTCAGCAACTTTTTTCGATACCTACATAAGCAAAATGTAAAAGCCAAGATCAATATCTCAATTTGACATGAAATCATTCAAATGTGTCCTTAAAACGCACCTTAAATGTTTCCATCACACTACATGAACAATCCACTGGCCAATTAGTGAAATAACTGGGGCCATTCTCCCCTTTAGGTGTTAATCCAGAGAGGGACAGGTGTCCGAACATGCTACAAATAAGCTGTGTATCTTATACACTTTTAGGGAGAAAAATCGACTAAGAGCACAGTAACATGGTTTACCAACAGCATAGTAACATTCAGGCTTTACTGGACAATATGTTAAATAGAGGAGAAAAACCTCATTATGAGTTTTCAGTCTCCTTGCCATAACTGTGGTTTATTCACAGGTATGGATTTCAAACAGAATCACGAAAGTAATGAGGACAACACGCCTCCAGTAGAACTGACACTGTTATGACACAACGAGGGAGATCTTGCCTTCCAAGTCCATGTTATGATGCAACAGCAGAATACCGTGGTAGGGACTACGACTTGAGGAAAGCCCTGAACACACAGGACAGGGTTTTCTGTGGGAGCACAGATAAAACCCAGCCTCCCAGATGGAGTGTCTGAATGAGTGACAGGCCAGCTTGGCTACGATCTGTGCGGGAGCCTTGTAGCTGTACAGATAGCAGACTCACTTTAGCTGCAGCGTGTCAAAACAGAAACCGCTGTGACACAGCTCAGACAGAGTGACGGGGGAGAGCTAAAGTGGGGGTGAGGGGGTGTTTTTGTGCACGCACACACGGGCATGAATAAGAGGGGGAAATGCCTCAGATGGAAAGAAAAAGAGAAAACGGTTAACAGCGGAGCAACAGAACGGTAACAGAACATTTCAGAGATCTCCTCTGGAACCTCCCCCGTATAGGAGACATGCTACCGAGTCTCCCACACAGATCAGATGGTTTCCAAACCAAGATAAATAAAGGGTCAAGATGGCAAACATTGTGGACTGGCTCTCTGGGGAGCAGCTATTCGGTCAACAAATGAGAGATAACCAAGAAGAAAAACCTCACAACCTCAGACTAGAAGGGTGGCCCTTAACTCTAATAAGTTTGCTTGCACCACCTACTGGCGATTTGTGTTTGTATAAAAAGTGAACACACCATGACCTGAACAGACACAACTAAAAGCTGTGTGGAGCTGGTAGATTGGTCGGAAATTCTGAAACAGCGAAGGAGACCAGGCTAACATTATTTGCATCTCATATCTCTGACACTAAAGAAGTAGTGACTAGTCAATGAGGTTAAACCCCTCCCTAGGGCTCCCTGCATTTGACAGTGAGATTACAATACAGGAAGGATCATACAGGAAGATTAATTGGAAACAAACAAAGCACCATTTTATCAAGCATGACCTGATAACTAAGGCTGTACACAAAACCCCTGGGTTCTGCCATAAAAGTAAACATGTAAACTAATACAAAAGAAAATTATAAATAAGATCTGATTTTCACTCACTAACTACCCCCACCCCCTCCCCATTGAACCAAAACAGCAGATTAAAGCGATGTCCGTAATTACCCGGTCAACAGGGGTGACGACTCGGAGAGCATCATGGCAGCCTTCGTTGATTGATAAGAATGGATCAATTGGCGCTTACTGCAGGCTATTTTTGAGCAGTGGAGTGTGCACACGCACGCAAACTAGGGAGGCCATCAACCAGAGAGGCCAAGACCACAGAGAGCCACGGGAACAAGCCCAACCTCAAACACACGTCTCCTCTTATTGACCGTGCTCACGCATGAGCAGGCATCAGAAAATCAGCTTTAATCCACGCGCTGCACCCACGCAAATCCTCACACAAGGAAGCGGGAGTCTATGCCAAAGGCCCTGCGGCGTACGCCCGAACACCTGCAGAGGTCACGCTCGTCTCCGGCACGTCGGACCTTACTCTGGGCCTTCGGGCTGAGCGAGACTTCCCAGGAGGTTTACAACCTGACCGGGCCAGTGTGACGGAACCTCACGGCAGAGAAGCACTCTCCTCCTGCATGAGGACTTCTGACATGTCTAATCAGAGAGACGGCCATGGCGCAGATGAGCAATTAGCTCCATGATGAGCTGCCATCAAGGGAAGTGTTAAAAAAATAAAATAAATGTCTGTTTGATTGCTGGAGGAGAAGCTTCCGGCACTGACATGACACGCACCTCTCCCTGCTTAACACACACGCCAGGAATATAACAGACCTGTAGCCATCCATCAGTCGCTTAGCAGTTTCATAAGTAAGACATAAAACAGGAACAACGGCTAAGTGAATTTACAGGGAGAGATAGGTGCACCGCTGCATTTACTGAGGTATGCATACGATATCCTGACCCCATAGAAGCTTTTCCGCTCTCAAATGTCCCAGAAAAGCCTTGATGCAGTAATATCTTAGAGCATGAGAGCATAGCTAATGACATTATGAGCAGGTCTACTTGAAGCCACGTCCGACAGACAGGAAGCAGCTGTTCTACTGGAGCTGAGGACCGGCGCCACCCACTCACAGCTGAGCAGAAGTGGGGTGGAGCGCCTCCACCCTCCCCCAGACACCCCGGGCTGTACCTCCGCCTCACGCACCCCGGGGGCCTGCGGTGCTCACCCTGCACCCAGCTCGCCGGGACCCGCACCGAACGCGGCGCGTGAGAAGATGCATCAAACGAGCCGGAGAAGCGACTCGTCCAAAGCTGCGATCCGTGCCGCTCGAAACCCGCCCGTGCGTGAGCTACAGATCACCCTAGATCAAGGGAAAAGCTGTTGGTTCCATACGCACGCATTAGACGCGCACACACGCACGGAGCGGCCGAGTGTGATGTGGTAAACACATGGTGCGACACATGCGGCTTAGCGAGAGACAAAGTGCGTTCCGTGAGCCATTTCTCACGCAGACGACTCCAGCTGCGAGATGGAGGCTGTGATGTCAGGATGCCGAGCGTGACCCCGGGACAAGGGCCTGCGCAAAGGTGTAAAGTGAAGCCTTATGTCCACACTGCCCCCAAGTGGCCCAACAGATAACAGCAGCACTCACCAGTGTTGTGGCAAGCCGTGCTGCTGAGATTTGGGTTTAGACCTCAGCTGTCCCACGCACTGTGCTTTTTTTCTAAGTCCTAGAGAGCAGGTGCTCTGACCTGTTCACCAAAGCATCTCATCCAGCACAGCCCAGTTCCTCGTGGTCGTCTAACCCAGCTCATCATGGTCGGCTAGAGGAGCTCAGCCCTCCAGATCGGGCTCAGTATCTCAGAACATATTACCAGAGGTGACAAAAAGTGACCAGTTCAATGTTTTCAAACCTAATGACAAACCAGTTCAATGGTGCCTTTTGTGAAAGGCCCCTCCAAACGTAGCTGCCTTCAAAAGGTACAGTGGCCTTGTTACCAGACTGCCACTTGAAAGAGAAATGACCAGGGGATCTGCCTGCCTTTCAGGGAGAAACAGGACTTCCACGTGATCACTAATGTGCAGCGGAACCGCTGCGGCATAAAATGTTAGAGATGGAAATGAAGATGTCCTGAAGCCATAAGCAAACCCCCGCATGCATATCTGAGCGCTTGTACAGTGTGGTTACCATAGCAGGTGTGAGTGATGTATTACTTTTATTTTTGTAACCATTCATCTTCCTTAACTACTGGTTTTCAGGACTTTTACTTTGAAGTGCAATGGCGTGGAATGACACGGAAGTCCATACTTACTGCAGCTTGCTGTCTCTTCAGCTTGTCTCTGTACTCTTCCAGTTCCTGCAGGTGGAGATCTGGAGGAAGTTTCTGCAAACACACACACACACACACACACAAAGCAGCATTGCTACTTGCATCACACTAAATACGAAAAGATCAATCTCAAAAAGAGAACTCGAATGTTCTCTTAGGGAGGCAACTCAGACACAGAGTAAAATATACTAATATTACTACTAATCCCCCTTTTATTTCCACTTCAATGTGTTCCCTATATGGAGTTCACTGATGCTCTGTGATGCATAACGATAGTGAAGAATTTCATAACCAATTATACCACTGCCTCTCAGGGCGAAAACTACAGCAGTAACAGCAGAATGAGGAAACTGGGTCACTCCTAAGAGTAATTACTTTTTCTTCGCCATCACTAGTGGCTTTCGTGATGCACTAGCAAATCTAATGAGCTTTCACACTAACTATACGTGGATAATCCATCAATCTGGGGTTGGCTATAATCTGCGTGCACACAGACCAGCACGGCCATCTGCTGGACCGCACCGGCGGCCTACGCCGTGTCTCGAAGAGGCGTGCCACGCAAATGCTCGGTCAGCAATGGGGAAAATTCAGGACATCAGCTGTTTCTCCACCTCCCCATACACCCCCCCCCCTCCAGCGTTGGGGCCTGGTTGGGGCTCAGTGATCAAGCGTGGGATGGTTCAAACAAGCCTCTGGTGCAAACTCACCCCCAGCTCATACTGCACCATGTCGAAGGAGTCGCTGGAGTAGTACACCTCCTCTATGCTCTCAATGAGCTCCTGCTCTGCTTGGGGGTCGATGGACTGCTCCCGCAGTTCCCGAAGCTCCTCCTGAGAGACAGACAGAGAAGGAGAGACAGACAGAAGGAGAGACAGACAGAGAAGGAGAGACAGGCCAGCTCAATGTCAGCGTTGGTTTCTGGAGCACTGCCGTGGGAGCGAACATCGCCGCCGCCCCCACAACGCTTTTGACCACTGTTCCCTTTAAAACACTTTTGGCTCCTTGTGCGTTTAAGACCACCTCTTAAGCATTTAAGCTCTTTGGCCTGAAATTAATCTTCTCATGGTCTTAAATGAGGATTCACACAGGAACATCAATATCGGGGCGAAGCACAGAGCAGCCCCAGACCTTCGGCTGCTGCCTTTGAAGAGTGATGCTGAGAATCGGTGGCCGTGCACAATTCCACGTGCCATGATGCAATCGTGTTAGGCACGCACGTCTACATCACAAAAAGCCTGCATTTCAACACAGGCAGACCACAATATCCATGTCCACTTGAAGGGGTGCAGGTAGAATAACCGTACTAGTAGTACACATTATCCTTAACCACTTTCTACCCGTGTGACATTTTTAGTGCCTCATTCTTTCTGTGACCCATGGCTTAGCACATAGTCCTATGGACAGGCTCCCATGGCCAAAGGCTTCTTGCCCTAGGACTGCAGTAGGAGATTTACTGTACTAGCTATTGTTTTAGTGTTCCCAGGCTATGAACAGGATTTGAGTGACATGCTTGTTTAGAGGTTTGGACTGGTGTTTACCAACTGTCCCCCTGACCATGCGGAGATTCCCCAGCAGAGTATACGGCTGGTGACGGATACGATACGAGAACAATACGAGAAAGAAAGCGCCTCAGCAAGACGGGGGGGGGGGGGGGGGGGGGGGGGGGGGCAAGAGACGCTGGACGGAGGGAAACCTGCCCTCAGCAGACGGGGAAGAAAAGGAAGCCGGACAAAGAGGATGAAGACCAGCCATGTAGGAAGTGCAGAGTTCAGAGAGAAGGCACGTCTACACAGAGAAGGCACGTTTCTCCGTCTAATGATCAGAACAGTACTGTTATGCCCATTACTGTTCCGTGGGTGAAGGGTAATACCGTGTTATTCTGTCTGTAGGAAATGATGAGAAAAGCAGGATGAGAGTCTCTGCAGTCATCCAAAAGGTTCTCTTTAAATTACTTATTTTTAAAAAAATGACTATTAAAAAAAAAAAATTACACAAGTTATGCAAATTAGACTATGCATTTGTAATCCACACTTCTGAAACATCAGATGTTCTACGTTTATCACTGAACGAATAATCCTTTAATCTGATGATTAAATATTCTAAATTTAATAATGAAGCTTAAGTGCAGAAACAGCAGCTCCACTGGCCAGAGCTGACGTAGCCTCACTAAGAGAACCTCACTGAACAACCGAGAGAACACCAGCTACCCACAGTGCACCTGGTGAAGACCGAGCACCCACCCAGCCAGAGCTGGTGTAGCGGTCCCACCGTGAACGGCCAGCGGGGTGCCGCAGTCTTAGCTCCCACCAACCTAGCGTCATTTAACAAGCCCCATCCTGACGCAGTTTCACATCACCGCCCTGATGCGCGCGTGCCTTTGCCAAACGTGCACGGGTTCGTGCTTTTTTTCAGGCAGCTGGTGTTGGCAGAGTTCTGGGGAGTGTGGCAGAGGAGCAGAGGGGGTGTGGGGGTTGGGGGCACGTGGGTGGGTGGGTGGGGGGGTGGGGGGGGTTATGCAGAGGAATGAGTCACCGGGCTGTGCCAACACTACCCTTTGTGTTTCATTCGAATACATGTAGTCAGTCAGATGGAGAAGACCATATTTCATCTCCTACAGTAAAACAGTGTTATGGCTTTTGATTGTTTGAAAATGAAGGTCGAGGTTGCATCAACCGTATTTCCTCCAAAACAGGGAATCATGTAAATAAAGTCAATAGGGCAGGAAAGCTAATAAAAACCATTTCAGTCCTTTTGTTCAATTATGCTTCAGTCCCGTGTCATCTAACAACATTGTCTTTCAAATTAACACCTCTCATCTCCCTATTCCCCTCTGAGTGGGGGGGGGCTCTCCTATTTGCACAATAAAGCACAATGGTAGCTCTGTGAATCAATCAGAGCGTACACTGCTAAACAGAAGTGTTATTAAAAGGCAGTCAATCAAAAACTCTGTTTAATTTGAAAGAATAATAAGGGAGCGTGTGGTGATGAGGTGAGTGGTAGACAGTCAGGTCCCTCCCACTCGGGGCCCCACTGTAGCGCTCACGCAGTCTGTGCTCCCCCATTTCAACACTCACACATCCCACGGGAAGCTGCACATGACCGTCACACGTTTCTGGATTCTGGATTTTGTTTGTTCATTTAGGAATGCCATACCATCTTGAATATATTCAGAAAGAATACGCATCAGGATCGTAATTTTTATTGAGCGTTTGAGCTGGGCAAAATCATACAATGACATTACCTCAGCCTTTTTTTATACATGTAATACTCTTTCAAGTAATGCTGTCTGCTGCCCCACTGTTTCTGAGAGGTCTCTGCTAGAGAGAGCGAAGACACAGAATTAAGCAATGTTCAGAAAAAGGTTCTTAAACCACGTGATTAGAGTGCCATCTACTGGCCTAAGTAGAAGTGAACTTCAACAAGCACAGGAATACTCCAGTGATGGCCGATTTGAGTCCTCTGTACGCACATAAATGAATGGTCTTAATGAAAAGCTCTATGGTGAGGGGACCCATATGAAGGGCCACAGACCATTGGCCATTCCAACATGGCATAGCCTTATTAGATTAATTACTCATTGTGACATCACAATTCATCATTCTTAATTACAGTTTGAGTGGTTGAAATGTCCAAGTCATGGAGAGCAACCAATAGCCTTTACCAATACCCAGCACTACATCCAGGGAGGGAAAACTTGCACACGTTCTCAAAGCCCAGTTCAGCGAGCTTACATGTGCACATGAATACGAGAAGGTTCTGACCCAAAACCCCTCTGCTCCGGCCCAGGCCCATCTGCCTCATCACGTGACAGCAATGACAACCTCTGAAGCGCAATATCGCTGACTGTGGGCTTCAGGCCAGGAAACAAATTAATTCTTGGATGCATCACAGCTTTCTGTAGAACACTCAAATACTTGTTTTGGAGAAAAGTATAACAAAAGCTCCGCCAAATTTCTATCCGTTCTTTACTTGGATGTGAACAGCTCCCAAGAAAACATGCTCACACTTCACGACTCGTGAAAGCAGGCTAGAATGTGCTTTAAAAATAAAACACTAAATATATTCGGCTCCTCGAAAAAGGTTCTCAAACCAAATGCAGACCGTTATAGTCAAAGCATGAATGCAGACCTGTCATCGGTGGTGTGGAAAACCTCCTTGACCTATCACCAGCAACACCAACCCTGGCTCCTGGAACGTGTCCACCACCGATGCCTCATTAGCACGTTCACGTCAGCGCAACAAAGCTCAGCTGCTTCTACGTTTCGAGTCAGACTTCTCATGGAAATCTCAGGTGTGCGACGGTCACATACTAAAACCTCACAAGCATCCATGTGTAATTGAGAGCGAGTAGGCCCTCCTCCCACGGGGAGTGCCTGCACTTGGCCAGCTCTGGCCTGCAGATGCTCGCTGCGTCAGGGCAGCTCAGGTTGCAGTCCGTTTCCCAACTGCACTCCCATTACCAACGCAGGAAAGGCAGAACTCCATGAACCTCGCGGCGTCCGATGCCGTTTCACCAGTCAGTGGGCGAGTGACGTCAACGGTGAGGCAAGCGTGGGCAACACAAGGACATCTTTACCTCAAAGACTCCGGAGATGCATCATTCGTGATGATTCCTACCTGTAGCGCCCTCACGACGTCGTCATCCTGGAGGTGCGACTACCCTCTAGCCGCACAAACTCGTCTTCCTGCATCAGCTTACTGTAGCGGGCCATGGATAAGCACATAGGCAAGAATGCAAGTGACTGAAGTTCCTTGCCCTCCCAGTTTCGAAAGTGCTCAAAGAAAACTGCTTGGAATTCAGACCAGATGGCCCTGGAAACGTCTCGAAGTACATCCGTTCTTCCCGGCTCAAGGACGGCATAATGGAAGAAGCATTTCCCATGAAGCAAAGATTACTGGTGGCATACTCTGCCTCCTCAATTTCATGTCTGAACAAAACAAGCAAACACCTAGCCCGCTAGCAATAACTGTGGCAACTCCAAAAGGCAGCAGACCACTCCAACCTACCGCCAATCACGCAAATGCAGCTCAGCCATTGGCTGTGAAGCATAACAAGGAAGCGGGAAGAGCAGCAATGACAGGACAGTCAAGTGCACGTCCAAACACACAAGGTCACAAGGTCACAAGTCCACCCTGCAGGAGCTGCACCGTTCAGCCTGATGTTCCTCTGTGCTGCAGGAGCAAGGCAGCATCACAGCAAGCATCTGCTGAGGTCATTCCATCAGCACCGGCTTCCTCTTTTCTAAACGAACGGTTATGCTGTATTTTAGTGATAAAGTGAGAAAGAGCGCTTAACTGGCACCATGACCAGCACAGTCATCCTCAACCAGCAGCTCCATGAGCAGATTTGGAAAACATCTGTCTAGGTCTTTAAAGGATTCAGAAGATCCACAACCTGGATTATGTTCACAAAAGCACTGTTACAAAAGTAACAAAGATCAAATGTTAAATGTAACTATTCTTTTCTGAAAGTACGCAACAGATTTTAGTTTAAAATACTACAAGTCAAGAACAAGACTGCTTTTGCAAAATCACACAACACATTAAAGACTATGGGGGCTATAACCCAGAGCAGGATTTCTCATCTTAGCCAGATTACTTAAGACCAAACTTAAGACTTAACTCTTAAGACTTAACTGAGCTTAACTCATCTGGCTAAAATTAAATCCTGCTCTGTGGACCACCAAGACATTGGGGTACTGTTTACCAAACAACCAGCCATAAAAACCACAACTGGAACAACCATAGGTGTAGAATCTTATTTTTAGCTATTATCACAATAACACCCTCTTCATTACGGACAGTGTAAAACAAAAATGTAAAAAAGCTCTCCAGCACTTATTTTATACTGCAAGGAAAATTAAAAAACACAACATGTAGCAAGAATGTCAATGCAGTATTTAAGAGCAGCTTTAAAGTGTAAAAGATCATACATCACACCAGAGTACTGAAAAAATCTCAATGTCCTTATTTAGGATTCCAAACATGATCCAAGAACCAAACTAGGTTATTCCATGCAGAACATGCACATAATGATTACCTCTGAATCAGTGAGTGTAAACCGAGAAGTTTTTTTTTTTTACAAATAATAGGATTATTAGATAAATACACTACTGAGGGGAAATGGATAATTAAACAATCCCACATATTTGTTCATGCATTCAGTTATGAACCTACACTTACTAGCATAATTTCATTAATGTGAATGTTGTGGATACCGTTTTCTTGCCTGTCACACATCCACAGACACAAAATCAAGTGGCAACATTACATTTGCATGCACGAAATAGGTCAGCTCACCTTGCTTGGTGTTCGGAAGTTTTCCACAGGGCTCATATCTGCCATACTCTCTTGGGGACTTTTTAATCCCTATCAGAAACAAAACATGACAAATGTGCATTTAATGTGTATTCAACAAACACAGTCCAAACCTCAGACATCCGAACACAACAATGTCAGTGTCAGTATTCACAGTACTTGTGTTAATCTTAACCGAGACCTTGAATCGGTAACAAACGTACAAAACGATGCCAAGCAGACGTGAAGTGGATCAAATATCAAACGCACGCTTTCTAGTGCACTGAAATGTGTTGATCTAGTGCACTAGATCTGCAGCCTCCGGTCGTAACGATGCTGCAGGCGTGTTTGGGGAGACGTTTCCATATCAGATATAGTGTCAGACTCTCCTCTTCCTCTCTTACAACCAATGTAGCTTGCTAGCTAGTCAACACATTGAGAATTCATTGCAGTTATGGACAAACAGTGTTGTCCGTGACTATAACCCTGAGGTGGGTTATGGCCCCTTTAGTTAAACTCACGTTTATTTGCCCTGCTAGCTGGCTAGGATAGCTAGCCCAACTTCCGGGCTTCTCACGTCTTTTAACATCTAATGATGAACAGAGAAGTGGACAAATCACTGTCACTCACCTGTCGGGACATCAAGGACTTGATTTTCTGCATCGTAAAGCAAATAACAGTAAAAAAAAATCCTGGGCACAACCAATGTTACACTGTTACTATATTTTAAGCGGCGTATCAATTAGTTAACGCTACTCCAGACAGCTGCCATGTTTGTTTTTGCTCATGTGACAGGTCAGATTCCGTGGAGCATTCTGGGATATGAAGTTCTCTTGCGCTCTAGAGCTCACGTCACCGTTCGCGGCTGTGATTTCTGAGAGCCGCAGCCTATTCTTCTGGAAGAGGAGGCTATTTAAGAAGCAGTTAGTAATGTGCCACACATCCACTTAGTTCAGCGTTCTGTATCTTCTTGGTTTCCATATATAATGCCAAATATGTACATTGCGTTAATATGTGCAATGTAAAATAGTTTTTTGTAAACAATTTCTGAATAAAAGTATCAAACAGCATTATGGAAACAGAAAGGAAAAGCAAATAAACAAGAAATCAAATTTTTTTCATATTCAGTACAGCTCTTGGGTTATTTTTAATATTTAGTGATTTGATAAAAAAAAAAAAACTAACAAGCATATCTATTTCACTGAGAATCTTAATGTACAAACTCATTTACAAAATCCCTGCCTTTGCCAACCCATCAGCCATCAACCCATACTGCAGTTCTGCTTAAGTTGACTTTGAGCACAGTTCCGTTTTTACTGTTACTCTATCGAAATTTGAATCTGATTTCAACTTGTTGACGGATACAGCGCACATAAATAAAACTAGCTATTATATTTGGCCATTCTGCCGTTTTAGAGGGAAACCCCTGTTTCCTGTTTTCTGTAGCACCAACAGATGGCAGTAGTTTTCAAATATAAACATAAACTAAAAATGCTGTTGAAATAACTTGGAGAGTTTATGCAGCATTTCACTGTAGCAGAGTAGACTTAATATGTATCTTTAAAAAATGTGTACATTTGTAGAATTAGAAGAAAGTCACATTATTAAAATAATTACCGACAGTATGTACTAAGTCTACTCTGTTACACTTTCTTCTAAAGTGTTTTTTTTTTTCTAAAGTAATGATGGGCAATTTGATGTCAATGTTGTAAAATTCTACAAAGAGAATTACAAAAATCGCTACAGGTAATGACCAGATAGTAAATGCCTGTCAGGTGACTTTATTTGACATCAGGGCTATAATGTCATGATATAATGTCATAAGTGCTGTAATCTCACAAAACGTGTTCACCTCGTTGCCTGTTGTATGACAACAAATAGATGCAAATGACCTTACACGTCTGCGTGTTTAGACCTTTGAAGATAAGACAGTGGTGATGAACCACCTCTTACAGCTACACCGATGAAACAACAGGTCTTACGCTCAACTCTTCATCTGGATTTTCAGGATCTTCCACTGATACCGTCTCTCCCTGTCCTCACAGGAAATCCCATCATATGGACATAGCATTGCTTGTCCCTGTTTCTGTATTTTGTTCACTACTATGTCAAACTCTTATAACTGGGTATTAACATGAAAATGATCATTATTAATTAGTAAAAATGACCCCCGGGCTCTTTTCAGTGCTTCCTCTCTCATTACTCCAGGAATTGTTTACAGTAAGCATGATTACAGGAGAGGAGGGATGCTGGTGTATTTCTTTGTAAATGGCCCGTTCTGAAAGAAATCTGATACGCTGTATGGAGTAGACCATACAAGTGTGCTTATGTTCCTGGTTAATAAAAGTGATGTCACTGGTGATTTCTCTGCCAAACAAGGGAGGATCAGTGGAGTTGTTGGTATAATTCTTCTGCTCCTCCTGCAAAGCACACACTGAACAGATGGTCTCCCACCATAAAGCCTTCTCACCATAAAAACACAACACAGTTCATTCTTAGGACCAAAGAGATAACCATACTGATGTACCATTTGGCCATTCAAATTATAAACCACACTGTGTCAAATCCCAAAAATTATACAGTAAAAATTGGTTCTAAGATGGATTGATAGCTTTAAAAATGAAGACAACCAGAAAAATCACATGTAAAGTATAAGATATTACTTGAGTAATATAGCAGAATGTCTGAAGCAACAGTCTCTACATAACCTGTCAGCCTTTATCTTGAATATATTAATATATCCTATTAGCATGATTAGAAACAGCTTACGTGTGCCATATTGTTTATAATCCATGTTAAATTATGCACAGTTCGTGGGACCACCTTCAGCATTATTGACTGGGTTTGTTTGGGATGGTGGATGAGCAACACTGTGTGTGTGTGGACCTGCACAGAACCCACAACTGGGCCACCACGTCAGCTATAATGCCGTGTGAGGATTGTCTTTCACTCAAATAAATGTAAGGAAGGCTGATGCACTGCGAAAAGGCAACAGATGGACTCCAGCCTGTAATGCGCTAATAAAACACATCATCTACCTTCTAAGGTTGCCAACCAGTCTAGGTATGAGGTCGTCGTTTTTAATAAAGTTGCCACTGCGCGTAGGGATGAGTAATGTTTTAACACATGCCCCCACACAAATATGGTTACTCAAGGGACCCGGGCCCAGCTGGAGACCAGTACCACGCTCTAAACATTCTGTCATTGGCCTTTTCCAAACTGCTGACAAAACATTTCTGATCATATCTAATCCAAGGAGAAATGCATGTAGTCTAGTTAAATAAAACATCAATGTGCAATTGGTACAAATCTTTATTTTCAAAATAGAGAACATTTTCATAAAATGTGAATAATTGCACCATAGCCTTATAACAGAAGTCCATATGTATAACAGATGTCCATGGAACACCACGGGATACAATGGTGTACAATAGTGTGCAAAAATATAGTATAAGAAATGAAAATGCATACTATTTACATGCCTATTTCAGGCGAGGCAATAGACTAAGTGCTAGGCTATAAAACTGCAGAATTATTTAAATGCATAAATACTCTTGGGTTAGGTCACATTTATTTCGCAACCTTACTAAAAGTTATTTCCTGATTATTTTCTAACTTTCTGTATTTTATGCAAAGCTCAGCTGTGCATGATGATAAATGAGGAGAAACAACATCAAGTTTTATAAGGTCTGAGTATAAAAACAGTGAACTTTCCCTTTAAGCTTGAAACACGTAGGTCTAAAAATATAAAACAAACACATAATTTATATACTTATACAGTATATACAGTATAAACATTGTTATTCTACTTTTAAGACATTCATTAATACCACTAAAACTGAATATGTTCTAGGCTTGTAAAGGCTTTGACAAGATAATATCAATCAAAACAAAATATATATTTTGAACGTATATACAGAACAATGAGGATGTCTGTACAATAAATAATTATCAACATAATTAAGATGATCTCTATATTTTTTTCTTAGTGGGTCTTAAAAATGGTAAAGAACATATTCAAATTCAAGTGACGATATGAAGATATAAAGTAATGCCATAGACCTGCATGGCCACATGAGAACCTGTGCCTTTATAACTCTCTGCAGGAACACACATCAAGTTCTTCACCAAACACAGACTGAAACCATCACTTCAGCAAGCTCAGTGTTGGAGTTTCAGGAACATGCCTGATGACATCATAGATGGTGGTATGCAAATCTCGAGCTGAATCCAGCCGTGCCAGAGACCTGCTCGATGCCTGGGGAGCGTGAAAAAGAGCACATCAGCTGCTCCTGTGTAAAAACAACTCAGGGCAACATACACTGGAGGCTTTATTCTGAAGAGCCGACTCACCTGGGCACTCTCCATTCTTCCAGGTATGGAAACAAACTCATAGATTCCAAAGTCTTCAGTAGCATCCTCATGACCTACCAGAACAGGACAATGCTTACCTGGTGGCTCACACATATAAAGTACTGAGAGGCATTCACCTGTGGACCAGGTAAATGATTACCGTCCACTGGTATAAAAATGCAAAACCAAGAGGCCTGGAAGAGTGGAGTGGTTCAGCTCCAGGAGTGTTACACTCGCTACATTATCCTGAAGAATATTAAGTATCAAACAGGTGTGTATCAAACAGGAAAATCAAACAGGTTTAATCGTCCTCAATACGTTAGAACTCAAAATTCACACAGAACATATTATAGAGTGAATTAAGATCTGAAAGTACTAGCTTGCTGAATATTTAAATATATGCTAATACAAGATATTAATTTCTACCACTAAAGTGGAATGACTGCAGCAAGTGTGTAAAGCCACTGAAGGAACAAGGGACCATAAAAACCTCTGTGCAAAAACTGAATTTATATAATTTTATGCATTAAATAAATGGCCAATTATTAAGAATCACTGTGTTAGGGGTTTCAAGTTTTTGGTGATAAAAATGGTAAATGCATAATCAGATTAAAGTGACAGGAGAAAGAACTGAAGCCAACAGAATCCCTGGCTTGTGCTTTTATGATACAAACTACAAGAAAAGTGGTGAAGCAGCCTTTTATTTATGCAACACAATCCAACCCGTTTTCTCTGAAACTGGCACCGCCCTTTACGTGTAAAACCAATATAGACATATTTTCAACATAACCATTTAAGGTCAGCCTTTAACCATCTTGCTTCTTACAAAATCTTGCTTTCATTAACTTTAGCATTTTCATTCATTTAAATTTTAGTTACTAATTTTTTAATAACATTCTAAGTCATTCTTATTATCACTTATATCACTGTATAACAGAGTCTGTACTCTTATAATAAACATATATATTTAGGTGGAGGTATTTTCCATTTGAGTTGCCTCTGAGGCAGCTACTGTCCACTTGTTTTCATGTCTGTTCTTTCCTTTTCAGCATGGAAAACTAGCTCTTTCCTCCCTAAACAGTAAGCACTAGTCTCGATCAGTTAGTACCCACTATAAGGACTACAGATTTGAAATGATGGACTAAGCAGATATCTCCATGTTACATTTGTGGTGTTTGGTGATACCACTCTGATATAATTATGGTATTTGTTTGGATCTGATAGGATGGATGGTGTGTTTGTTTGACCAAAGTCTATGTACACAACAGAGCTTGACCCCCTCCCTACACACACACACACACACACACACACACACACACACACACACACACACACACACACACGTCACATTAAGATATAAAGCCTATGGTACTTACCGGAGCGATGCAGTCCTTTTTCTTCCGGAATAGGTCTAGATGGGAAGAACCAATACAAATGGTAATGAACACAAAAATAATAAGAAAAATTAAAAAAATAATATTCATCTAAACCCAATTTTTCTTACCTGCTATAAATTTTCATCAGCACTGTCGAAGCAAAAATATGTTCAATGAAATATGATCACGTAACCATAGAAGTAAGTTCTGAAAGTCTCAGTGATACCTAACTGTAACTACAGTCACATGAATGAACATTTGATTAATTGCGATTTCTAGAACAGTATCAAAGTTTGTCAGGTGAGCAAGTGAGATTTTATCTACCATTCAAGTCTATAAACAATTAGTTCTGTGTGTGCTAGTTGCATGCAGAATCCATGATGCATGAAAGCCCCATACCTCTTTTAGGATGGCAGGTCCTCCTGAAGAACACAAACAACATGCAGACGATGATGACCAGAGAGCTGATGGTGATGACCACTAACGGAGACACTGCACTTTCACGCTGGATGTGTTTCTCTCTGCCTGGAAACAGATTTCAACAAGTCGTGACCTCTTAACAATAAACACTGATTATGAATGGTCTCTGAAGAGGCATAGGTACACAAACAGCTTTTCCATTGAATCAGTGGCTGTAGGACTGGTTTGATATAGTTATGAAAACTGTAGGGTTCTGTGTTTCTTGGAGGGTATTTTTACATTGGTTCTTGATATCAGCATGAAGTGAGCCATGTACTATAAGTCAAAGTTAGTGCTGACTCTAAAAATGAACATGAAATATTTAAGGTAAATCTCAAAGGTAATTAATTTTCTAACGTCCATAGAACAAACAATTTGATGGTACTTATTTATTATACATCTATTAAAATACCCTCTTTTAGCTTTAATGACAGTATACTAGAACATAGGTCTATAATTATTGTTGAATTGGAAGCTTTTAAGTATTCTTCTTCTGGAACATTCTTCTCTCACTACCCGAAGTAACGTAACTCCCATAGCAGCTCAGCCAGTGAGACGCACCACGGCTGTGGGAGACAGACTCTCACAGATCTTGGTTCTTCCATGACTAAACAGTTATAACAACATTCTAAAGTATGTTTGAACAGTATCCTATTGCACAGTAAAGTTTAGTCCAATGTCTCCGAGTCTGGTGAATTGATTTTTGCATCTGTACATTTAGTCTGTTGGGAGTAAGAGAAACAGCAACACATTCTCACCATAGTGGTGAACTGTAAATAATTTACAGAATTGAACCAAATGCAATTCATGTCTCCACATGTGCTAAGCACCAACATGTATGAAGCTTTTAGTTTTTGCTTTCCAGTCTATAATTTAGCCTACATTACTTGCATCTAGGATTAAAGTTTCTAAAGTTCCAAGTCAAACGTTTGTCTTTACAGCATACTGCATGCCAGATACTGCCAACAAAGCAATTAAAACTGGTCTAGCTATTAAACAAGTAGAGCAATAACCACTGTACACAAACTCAAACAGCAAGTCTCAATCCATCAGCTCATTTAACCCATTACCTGCGCCGACCGCCACCACCAGGGTGAAGTGCATTTCGTCCTGTTTCTGCGTCACGTTGTTGAACGCCCGACACAGGAACTTGGTCGGCTGGGCCATCTTGTGTGAAGGCACGTGGAAGCGTGGGCCCGTCATGAGCACCTCTGTGCCGTTGTTGGTCCTGGAGATCCACACGCAGGTGTTGGGCGGGTTCGACTCAGCCAGGCAGTCAAAAAACACCAGCTCCCCTTGATTCACAGTGAAAACCTCGCCGATCTTTTGACCCTGGTTCGAGTTTACTTCCAGATTGTATGGACCATCTGCATGTGTGTGTGTGTGTGTGTGTGTGTGAGAGAGAAAAACATAATGAAATCTCGCGTCGTTCAGATTTAGTCATTTGTTTTCATTTACAGTTGGTTTTTGTGAAGCAGTTTAAGTAACAGCATACTTTACGTCTAATGAGAAAAGCTATTGACAATGCGTAACTGTATGTGTGATACAGCTCAAACCTTTCTACAGCACAAAGTGTTTCCCTGTAGGCCTATATACTGGTGTTATCAGCAGGGCTTTTCTTTACGTACTGGCACTACATTGTAAATATTAGCTCGTTCCAATTTACGAGGATGAATTTACTAGTGCACAAATACCATAATGACAAGACAAGATGCCATGGTGAGACTACATGAACCAATAAAAGAAAAGATAAGATTTATTACACGATGTGAGACCAGAGCAAAGCTACGCACTCACAGAACACACTGAGGTCCACGGCTGTGCTGTTTGATTGGCTGATGGGGTTCTCCACCATGCAGGTGTACCACCCCATGTCCTCCTTCTTGACCGGGCTAATGAGCAGGACGCTTCTGTTGTCCAGGAACACGTGCCGCTCGCTCGGGCTGATGGGCTGGCCGTTCTTCAGCCACTGGTACTTGGCCTTAGTACCGCTCTCCACAGTGCACGTGAGAGTGACGTTGTCCCGGTCTTCCACAAGCGGGGGGCCCATGCTCTTCTCAACAGTAGGGGTGGATAGAGGCACTAGAGGCACACAATTAAATATCCTCATTCTAAAGGAGCCTGACACCATGAGCACATTTAGTTTTAAAGGGCTTTACAACCTCTACTATGAAGTATGTTTTGACACTGCTAAGGTTTCAGCATCCCAAACAGATCAGCAAGAACCGACTGCAGAAGATTTGAAGTCACCGCCAGGAATTCTCACCGTTTACTGTAATGCTGATGGTCTTTGTGACAGTGACAGGTTTGTCCTGACCAGGGAAATAGAAGTTGACGTTTAGCTGGTAGTCTCCTTCAGCCGCCTCATCCAAGCACTTGAAGGACAAGGAGATGTTGGGAGGGCTGAGGACTAGTGTGTCCTTCAGCAGCAGGTTCATGATGGATCCGTTGTTGTTGAAGGTGACCAGGTGAGCATGTCTAGGACTGGTTTGGAACCAAGTGCCCTGGATCTGGACTCCGTTCACCCCAAAATCAGTCTCTACTAGTAGGTGGAGTGGTTGGCCTTTTGTCCCGTGAAATATGGATTTCACCCTAATCAGTTCTGTGTCTGTGCCTTTGAGACAGAAACAATGGAAATCATAGGTATAAAGTCCTAAAATCACATCCATAATGGTAAAAGAGGTGTTCAGACTAAACAGGTTTTTTTTTACTCAAACCAAGATAACTTGAATATACACCTTGAACACTACTGGAGGATGTAATGTTTCCCTTTGAATATTCTCATTGTTTCTCGAAATCTCACAGTTTATCACTTTTTCCACTTTTGGGTTTGTTTGTTTTTTTGCCAGACCCATAACAACTTTTATCAGAATCATAACAATAAATTTAAAAAAGATTACAACTCTTTCCTGAAAAGACCTCAAAACCAGGGACTTCATTGTCCCTGCCAACATGTTAAAATAGATCTTTAATACAGTTGCAATTTAATCTCTTCTGGAGTCACGTCTAATTCACTTAACCTATCCTGTAACTGCCAAGGGCAAATATTGACAAGCAATGCGAAATGATCATAGTCCAACACAAGATCCTTTTTAAATCGTCCAAACTGGTCGTTAAGCAAACACTAAGGCTGTGTGAAGAAGCAGAAGAGGCAGTAGCACAGAGAAGTGACCAGTTCATCATCTCAACACAGATGTCAAAGAAAAAGCAGCGGGAAAGAAATGAGCCACAGTAACGTGAACCTGGTGATACTGCTCTATCCTCCCAGGAATAAGACGCAGTACAATACACATTTTGTCTTGCGCTCTGAAGATCACACCAGGGAGAGTGGAGGGTACAGCAGAAAAAAGCTCTGGCTCAGTTAGCCATGTAAAACTGACAGCTGTTCATCTGTGTTATGTTGCTAGGAGAGGCTGTACGGCAGCAGGCAGGTAGGCAGTGAAAAGGTGCGCGCACACACACACACACACACACACACACACACACACACCTTCCCAGACAGAACCAGCACCACTCCCTGCCTCCCTGCACTGCTGCATTAGCTCTGATGACAGACAGTGCAGCTCGTGTTGTGTCTAAATAATAAATAGGGACACCCCTATGGTATACGAGAAGTTAAGAGGAGGGCCATCCTGGAAGTCTGAAGTGTGCCACTGTTTACTGCACACTGACCTAATCGGCCCTGTCCACCACTGTGGAGTGTGCCTGGCCCACTTGGTCCCTGTTGTCTCCAAACAAAACACAGATTGTTTTGGTGATAGCAGTGGTGGCTAGGAGATCAGGACAATAGGTGTGAAATAAAAGCACCATTTCAACACTTAAAAGATTTAAACCTAAAAAAAAAAAAAACAACATAAACACAAACACACACCCAGATAAGTCTCACTATGGCAATGCAGATCTTCAGTTACATTAAACTGTACTGAGAGCCACAGTATATGGAACATTGGAAAATAGCAAATATAACAAAAGCCTGTCTGTTCTGTGAATAACCTACTGAGTCAAGCCTTGTGTTGATTTAGAGCAGCATGTGATGGCTCGTGAGATAGGAAAACTTGAAGTTAAAACTTGAAGTTATCAGAACACTATGTGAGAAATTTATGAATATTTAGTGTGGGGGAGGGGTATATCGCAAACATTATTCTTCATTCTGTGAAAGATATTTTTTCAGAGGTTTACATGCTATGACAATAGATTAACGTAAAATATTGTTTTTTAAAGTTACAAATATGTTTTAAAAGATACATCATCTAGAAAGCACAAACAAAAAGTACCTGAAATTCTGGCAAAAGACAAAATTAAATTCAAGTCAGAACAACAACAAAAAAGACACCATAAGACAGAAACACTCCCATTAAAACCTTGAAACAAAAGTGTGGCTTTAGAGAGGACATGACAGGACCTTATTTTGCATATTCATTTCCATGTAAACACAGAGACCCTCTTACATACAGTAAAACAGAGTCAGATACAGCTTGGACTGAGCCAATGAAGTTCAATATTATGATTATGGACAGTGGCACGTCACTTTCTCTAAATCCGACCCATAAATAATGACATCTTTGATTAAAAAAGGCCTTATTCATCTCAAAGCATGTGATGGCGTCACACTGCCATTATGATGAAATCACCTTACCTGAGACGAGAACCATAGAACACATGAGCATGGACACAGCGGCTCTGACAATCTCCATTCTGCTTGCTGTGTTCCAGGAGCTCTAGGACTTATGACAAGCAGAGGAAACTGGTGACAACATTTGCCAGGGAAATGAGAGGAGTGGCAGGCCCCTCCCACAGGACAGCAGGACACCAGACGACCAGCAAAGACTCAGAACCCTGCCACCTCCACAAGGGCCAGATGCAGCTCTAGAAGGACCAACAGAACTGCGTGCTGCTCAGGTACGAGTGATCGGATCACAGAAAAAATAATAATACACTCCTTGGGGAAAAAATAGGCCTTAACAAAGCCACTGGGTATATATTCATGCACACCTCTAAGCCTAAGCCACCCAAAGACATGCACTTACAACGCACACAAGGATATGCATAATTTCACCTGCACGCACGATTCTCAAGGCCACAGAGGAAAACTCTCGAAGGACCACCATTTCACCATACGAGATCCACAACTATTAAGCTGGCACACATATTTACTCCAATTCCATTCTCAGTTGCACATCTATTAGGGTTTTAAAGAATGTCCAATTAAATGTGTGCATGCTCAGCAGTGGGATGTCTTGGGATACTGGTGAAGGCTGGAATATTCTGAACAGGTTAGTCAAGACTGGACAGCATTTATCTACAAGAAATTATTCTAGTTTTAATCTAGTTCCTTTTAATCTAGATGCATTTATAATTTCAGTTAAAAATACACAAGATTAACTGTAAAAAAATAAATAAAATTACTATACAGCATTAAAAAAGGTTCAGTAGCCCTAGTATATATCCACCTCTTGCACAGTTTAAAACTAGGTCATGTGAACATTACATGCAACACAACAACAGATGCCGAAGTGTATACATGAGCTTTATTTGCACAGAGAATATTCTGCTTAAAAACACACAAGCAAAAAAAAAAAAAAAAAAAAAAAAAAACAAAACAAAAAAATAAACAAAAAAATAAAATAAAAAAGGGGTGGTCAAAGCTCTTCCAGCCTCCAGTCATGCTTCCACCTAGACATATATCCAATCATCATCCGACTTAAGCACGAAGACCCACCCCCAAAGACGGCGAGCTCCCAGAGTCCCTCTGGCAGATGCATGTTGGATTTTCTGGCAGGGGCTCCAAACAAGTTCACTCATCCAGTTACCTTTCACACCGCATCACTCAGCTACACCCTAATCTAATTCCGATCCAGACGTCTTCTTCTTTTTCTTCTTGCTGTGCTTCTTGTGCCTTCTCTTTTTCTTTTTCTTTGATTTATCCTGCAGAAGGAACGACGTGTAGTCAAGGCATTATGGGTACAGGGTACACCACAGGACTTGTCTACAAGTGGCAGGCTCCATTACTACCTGTTACAATACATTTAATTAATTTCTTTGGGAACAATTTTCACCATCTTTACTTGGTTAATAGCGTGGACAAAACATGAAGGTTAATTGGTGCGTGTTCTTAGAAGTTTAGAGGAACTTACTGTAGACCTCTCCTTCTCTTCACTACTGTGTTTTTGTTTTTTCTTTTTGGATTCAACCTTTGACAATGAGAAATTTCATCAATTAGTGCTGAGGTGTAGTAAATGTAAAGAACAAACACAGGTCATAGAATATTAAACCAAAGCCAAGTAGTAGTGAAACGTGCTCACATCAACATCTAATTTAAGTTCATCTAAAGACTCAGAAGGGCTTTTCTCAGACTTCTTCTTCTTCCGACTGCTTTTTCCATCCTTTGAAGGAACCAAAGTCACAGACTGAAGAATATGCAGATTGGTAAACATGAATCACAAGGCAAAGGTGAACTGTACACAGCAACGTTGGCTCCAGCAGGTCGTTTATTTCACCTTCTCTTTCTCCCCCTCCTCCTTGATCTTCTTCATCTTCTTCTTGGATGATTCCTGTAATTAAATGCACGCTAAATAAATACCAAATGTCCAAAATGTTAGCATCTTTTAAATTCAGCGACAACCTTGGTTTTAGTCAGTAAATTTTAATCAGAAATTGTTTTCCACAAAGGGAGCACAATAAGAGGACAAAATCACTGAGCACTTCGTCACCAGCAGAATGTGTTTGTGATTAGGAATAATGTCACTGAATGCAAATGTAAATTCAAGTGGTTGTCTTGAGGTCTTCCTCAGCAGGAGCAGGAAACGTCCAGCATTACCTTACTGTCCGTGTCCGACTCTGCGGCCGAATCGTCCGACGCTCTCCGTGCCGAGGACCTCTTCCTTTTCCGCTTCTTCCTCACGCTCTTCCTTTCGCCCTGAGCGACAAACCAAAACCCACCACCAAATCAACCACGGGCTCCTCACCATGGCCTACAGCTAAAATGTACCAGAAAGTCACATGTGCCGTACCTCATCTTCAGACTCAGACGATGAACTGCTGGAGGAATCAGAACTCGATGAGGAGGAGGAAGAAGACGAAGAATGCTTGACCACACACAACAAAAGCAGAGCTCATTAGATATCAGGAAGAAAAAGGTGAAGAATTAAAGAAATTAGAATGCAGAAAGGCACTGGAGAACAAGTCTTTTTTCAGTTGGGTACATTATTTGCAATGCAGATCTCACAGCTGAAGAGAACTGAGACACAGTGTGTGGGAGCAGTACGTGAGCCTAGCTCACGAGATGTGGAAATGGAGAGCTTTTCTCACCCTACTCGATTTTTTCTTTTCTTTTTTCTTTTTCTGCAAAAGACAGAGCGCAGTTAGCACTTCAGTACTGCCTCAGGCTAGTTAGGCATGCTGTTGTGATTGTTACTTTGTGAGAAATTACCTTCTCTTTCTCCTTCTCTTTCTTCTCCTTATCTTTCTCTTTCTTCTCCTTCTCTTTCTCCTTCTCTTTCTCCTTCTCTTTTTCTTTCTTCTCCTTCTCCTTGTCTTTCTCTTTTTCTTTCTTTTCAGCTCCACCAAGTAACTTCTCTCGGTTTTTCTCCAACTCCTTCCTCCACCGCTGTGAAGTAAAAATTCAAATTCAAACTTAAGGACAAGTAGCCCATGCAATTACCCATCCACATGTGC
Organism: Brachyhypopomus gauderio; assembly: GCF_052324685.1. NCBI lineage: Eukaryota > Metazoa > Chordata > Actinopteri > Gymnotiformes > Hypopomidae > Brachyhypopomus > Brachyhypopomus gauderio. The sequence continues at coordinate 13,037,398 of NC_135216.1, read as the reverse complement.
AGCCTGGAAGGCCAGATGCCTTCACCTAATCCAAAGAGTGACATGAACAGCCCACAGAGGGCAACAGTAATCTACTTGCAAAGGTACCTCGTTCATTTTGTCCTCAAAGTCGGCCAGGGCTCTGGATCCCTTCTTCTTCTTCTCCAACTGCTCCTTCACCTCCTCCCTACAGTGGGCGGAGGGCAGAGCAGTGTAACCAGCACAGCCTAAGCACAATGTCAAACGTGTGACACCCAGAGAACTTCACTGGGTTTGGTGGCAGCAGAAATTATTCCCAAGCATCATGTATTTCTTTAATGTCTTATTTCTTGAATGTAATGTTATTGTAAAAAAAGGATTCAGGCAACCTTATCAAAAATGTTTTCTTCATAATGGTTTTTTTGTCCAATGAATATTCAGCAAAAAATTTGCACATATTTGATTCTTCTAATATACTGCAAACTATCTTTGAGCTTGTTTGTTCAATGACAAATTTCAAACCTTAAATAATCAACAGGTTTGTCATCTTTTTCTAGTGAAATCTTCTATTCTGGAGGCAAGAGCCTACATAGGCAGGCCTCAGTTGCAGTAAAATTACAATTACATGTTATATGGGTGTTATTATAGATGGTAGTAAATATGTTCAACAACGCTTGGGCATGTTTACTTCATCTGGGGCCACTTTCTAAAGAGCTGCATTTTCATACCATGTCGGTCGAGGCCTGCTGAGATAATCCTGTATAGTGGGACCTGAGACGGGTGTTGGTCCTCTGGCTCGGGCTGCAGCAATTGGATTCAAGTACGGCTGTAACACAACAGATTTCATGACATTAGTGACACACAGGCTGACAGACCCTCTTATACAAACCTAACAAACAAAACAGACTGCATACAAGCAGACCAGACCTGGAAGGTGTTTTTTTTATCAGTTCAACCTACACACAGAACATAGCCAGCTAACCCAGCGGCATGTGCAAGACCCAAGCGCCTTTGCTATGGTCATCAAACAGCACAGGAACATACAGCTACACAGACAGCACCACAATAAGGGGTGTGTGTGTGTGTGTGTGTGTGTGTGTCTCTATCTGGCTAGCTAGCCATTCTGGCAGCATTTGGGTAGCCAGTTAGCTACCGTCGTTAAACTTAAGAGTGATTTTAATGTCAAAGCAAACCAAGGAAAAATGACTGATATAAAAAAACACTGTTTCACGGTAATTGTTAGTTCACATATTGTATAGTTAGACACATAAGATACACCGGGCCGGAGAGTTTTATCCGCACCAAAACACAAGCTAGCTAACGTAGCTAGTTAGCTAACGTTATGTAGGCCTCATACTAGTTTTTTCTCTCTCCAGATGAGCCGGGTTTATACTATATATGTATCTCGCTGCATTTACAGATTATAATTACACCCTGCTTCACGCAGTTTTTAACTTACCACTCTATTATCCCGCTTCCCCATTATGGAAAAAAAACATTTAACCTGCAAACCAAAAGTTAGACTCTAGCTAGCTAGCTAGCTACATGTGTAGCGTCATCTCCGTTGTCAAATTGGAAAATTGTGCCACCTAGTGGACATTGATGTTCACTTACGAAAACTCTCTGCGGACCTAACAAAAGTCACAGGCAAAAAACATCTACTAGTATAAAAGTCTACTATACAAAAAACTATTTTAATCCCTTATCGACTTATAATTTTTTTTTATTATTAGCCACTCAAAATATTTTGCGATGGCACACGATTATGTGAAATTTCACAAAAATTTAAACCAAGCAATTTTACATACTAAAATATTTATTAAACGAAAGAAAAAACAGTCAAGCAGTATGCAACACATAGCACAAGCAGCTTTATTTTTTTCAATGGCATCAAATTGGAACCACTCTAGATGGGCATGTTTTCTCATAAATTTGAGCCGAGTCTATGGACATTTTAGCAGCAAACCAGTTTTAAAAAAAGATATAAAAAACTACCCATACTTCACTCACCTTTTTTAACCAAAAAAGGAACTGGGTAAAACCCCTGGTGCTTTGACCAGCATTGATACTCTTGCTTTAATTTGGTTCACGTACAACTCGGAAATATTCTGCAATCAAAGCTTTAAACTGAACATAATCAGGAAAGTATAAATGGAATGAAGCAATAAAGCCTTTTTTCTGATCAATGGTATAGTGTACAAATAAAAGCACAGACCGTACCAAGTCTAAAACCACTGAAATTATGCTGTATAAGCCATTATATAATTGGTCTTCATTGGTGCTCATAATGGTAGGCTACTGCCATTTAATTGTAGCTTGAATTAAAATGATTTCACATGTTATATTTGTCATACTAGTTGATTTACCAATCTGTTACATGCCTTCCTTGCTCAAAAACCTAAAAGTGGAAAGTAATCGCCTATTAGAAAAGAAAATACCCACAAAATCTATTTTAGGTCAACATATTATATAACTGAACAAGAATATGAAGTTATGAAAAACAGAAAGCAGATTCTATGATGTCTGTGTCATGAATGCCTGTTTTGAGTAACATTTCATCATTTGGTTAAGTGCCAACCACATTCTGAAAGACAAAATCCCGAACAAATATTCTAAAACCTAGTAATGAAATTAGGAGCTGTTTTAAAGACTGAAAAAAACAGAATGGAGCAACATTTGATTATAAATGCGTAAACAGCCTGTAGCAACATTCTGGTTACTATGTTAACAACTGGAAAGTCAAGGCAAAAAAAAAAAAACCCTCACAAAACAATTTGATACAGTTTGCTTATTTTTCCAGTGAAATACAAAGAAATACATTACACAAAAAAAGAAACAAAAATGGTTATCAGTGACTCATAAAAATGATTACCAATTATAATCAGATCAGAATACAGTTTTAAGGCGGTGGTTATTGTAACAGTAGGAAGTATGCACAACTACATACAAGTCTGTTCACTGGCTGTGTGAATTACACAAAGACATTCCTGGGTAGTTGTATTATTCTGCATATACCAATTTAGAAACAAATTCAAATGAGAAATCCATTTTATGATGCATCTCAGGTCAGCTAGGGAACTGAAAGCTCGAAGAACACAGATTAACATTACTGATCTTTTGAGCACAATGTTGCTCCGTAGAAAATAACATTTCAAGTTCAAGCAATACAGCATAGCACCATCAATACTGTCACTCAATTAGACAGATTTGTTTCTTGTCGCATCACAATCTTTTTTCTAAATATTACCATTCAAATGCCAAAACATAAAACAAAATGAATACAGTTCAAACAGGGCCAGAGCTTAAGGAGCTTTATAAAAACAAGAATGTCAATGCAAAGTACCACTATCCAGCAACATGATACACATTTGAAAATAATAACTGATTAAATAAAACAAGTCAACTTATATTCAATTTGAAGTAAAACAAAGGAGTATGAACAATGAGAAGTATTTGTTTATTATTTATCTCACCCTCATGCATTTAAATGGGGAAGAAACATGTAAATATAAAATCATTTTTGGGAAAGCTTTTTGTTTCAGAGGGGAAGACACGGAGGCGGGTGATTTCAAGGTGCTGTCTTTGTTGACGAAGCTATATCATGTCAACAATATAATTTAATTTCTATTTTAAAAAAGTTACATTCCAGAGCTTTAACTTGCAAATCAGCTATAATTCTAAAACATCACGAGTTTAGTCCAGACCGTTGAGGCCTACGGAAAATTGAATACATAAAACACAGAGGAAAAGCCACGATCACATGGCACACATTTATATTTTACCATGAAATCCTCATTTTCTGACATCTAATGCCCACGAAAACTAACCAACCCACCCTTTTGCTGTCTGATGGAAAGGCAATGTTTTGAAGACTGTTTAGCAGTTAACGAAACCAGGCAAGCAGTACAACAAATTTAAATCTAACAGAGAGAAGAAGCATTTTAACCATCACACACAAAAAAAGCGTAGGAATGTTAGCAGTATAAAAGCGTGAGGAGTTGTTACACAACGGAAAAAAAGGAGACAGACAACTACCTCCATGTTTTATTCTCATTTCAAATATGACTCCAGAATGCCATGTTACAAACAGTGTTAAAACGGACGGCGATGAAATGACTGAATTAAATTAATGTAGAATTAATACAGTGAATAGTTTGCTGACTTAATTTAATATGCTATAACAATGATTAAGCTGATTCAGACCTGAAACATGTTGAGTCTAAAACCACAATCATAAATAGTCCTGAGAGGGGAAAGTGGAAGAGAATGAGTTGTATTTATCAGACCTCATATTCTTCACTATGCAAGGCAAAACGTCCAAACTGCATTAGTGGGTATACTCTCTGTCTGGTAAACACAAACCAATGAGTCTACTGAGATCCTGAGTGTGTGAACGAAGCACCAGTGCTTATCCGGTTGAACCTGTGGGTTTACGTCTATGTTACAGTGTCTGTGTGTAGCTTCTCCTCAGACTAGTCTCACTTCAGCCGTGTCCTACAGTTCTAAAGCAGCATTCCTTTCTTCCCTCCCTCCCTCCTTTCAAACTCACTTTGAAGAGCGAAACAAGAGGCTGGTGATCGCTGGTGATCCATCCGGGCTACCCTCTACCCAATGGTCTGACAGACGTGAAAATCGGAAGGCTATTATCGAGTTCTAGCTATCTGTACAAAGTCCTGAATTCCAGCAGTCACGCGATTATCACATTAGCCTCCTCACCCTTTTGCGAACGCTCTCGTTACCTGACATTGGAATTTTTAAACCTCATTCGCCATCTCTAAAACTAGATTCTCTTGCGTCACTGCACTACAAGTACATAACAAAACCACATGCCGTTTACATCTCTGCTTACTTTGATACTGAGTCATTCTAATAGCAACATGCTACCCGAGAAGGGCCGTCCCTTTAACTAAATAAATGAGTTACCATACCATGTCCCCATTAGCAGGGGCTTACTGTATGAAGTCATACATGGGATATAGTATTCTAGGACCTAGACCTTCAAAAAAAACAAAAAACAAAACAATAACATCAAAACAAAACCACAATATGTAATCAACGATCAACACTGATATTTAAAAAATAATTGAACAGTGTGGAAAGTGGAATGAACATCTGGTGTAGCATAAAGCCAGGGAGTGTTGTTACGTATTACTAGTTTCAAAGGCCATTTTATCAGACGTGAATGAAGCTTAGTCTAGAATTTCTCTGTCAATAAGGACTAGCCTTAGTCTGGATCCAGAAAATCAGCCCAGGAGGAAATTTGGTCTCTGGGTTTGAACAGCGCAGTGAACAATGTCCCAGGTGCCTGGGGCAGGGGTGAGGAGTGAAGACTAAAGCATCACGTCTCCTCAGCCAACGTGGAGCCAAACGTGCACTCATCGCTGTGAAGGTTCGCAAAGGCCAGCCTTAACCCACAGAGCATGGCCACGGGGAGACACGGAGAGGGAATCGCTTGACCCACAACCGTGGGTGGTTTAGTAGGGATAAGGGAGCGTGAGTGTAGGGACTCCGTCTTCTTTAGTGTGGTTCTGTTCTACAGACCCACACAGGCAGTGACAGCTGTTGTGTTTTGTACAGTACAAACGTGAGGCCAAGTCACTCCCAGGCGGCTGGTCGGGGGGGTCGGGGGGGGCGTGATGGGCCGTCCGGCCCTGCTTGAGTGCTGGCAGGTCCGTCAGCACCCTTTAAAGTCAGAGAGGCCCCCGGCGTTGTGACGTAGCAGCCTCAGGATGGCAGCGCTGGCAGCAGAGTTTGCTCCCAGCAGAGGGACTTCTCGTCGGGGAAGTCAGGCAGGGAAGCAGCTTCTGATTTTTTTATTTTTCCGTCCCTAAATCCCTCCAGGCAGCGAGCAAGTTACTGCCACAGCAGGTCAGGATCAACCAAAAGTTGTTGTAATACTTCAAAGACCTAAAAGCAGCGTGTGAAGTTGCGAGGGAAGACGGGTTCAGGTGTGTGTGTGTTTGGGGGGGGGGGGGGGGGGGTATTGTGGGGGTCAGGGGCCTGAAGTCAGTTCCTCGGGCGCAGCGTGTCTGTATGAAGGCTGCAGGGCTCTCAGACGGCTCTCTCCTCCAGGGAGGGCTTCTTGCTGGGAAAGGGTTGAGCATACAGGCTCTTACTGCTGCTGTTCAGACTCTGGAAGTATGGGTGAGACAGCGCGTCATACGCCGATATCCTTCTGGCGGGATTGAATGACAGAAATTGCTGCGAGGATGGAAGAAAAAATGGAGAGAAAAATTGTTTATGTTCTTCCATAAAGATGATTCAGCAACTGCATATGGGCAGGGCATAGAGTTACAGAGAATCCCAAACCACTGCAATAATGTGCAATGGTGCTGGAGGACAGGACTCACGAGTAAAAGGGATTTGCCTGGGTCGTCCATGTCTGGCACAAGGTCTTCTATGGGCTGGGGAGGGCGAGGGGTGAAGGCACTCTGGGGCAAGCCCACCTCCTGGGGCCAGTCTTCAGCAGAAGGAACGCCAACCACACTGGAATCATCCCCATCATCATCATCGTCATCATCACCATCATTACATTATCACTAGTTAGTGACATCTACTGCTCATAATAATAATGGCTGACACGTTTTCATATCATTGGATCCACGGTTGTATATCATTGAATGAAACTACTCACTCGAATATCTTGCCCAGCTGGTCAACATCTGAATTCCCACGGAAAAGGGGTCTTAAAGAGAGAGAACAAACAGGACAGTTGGCATCATGACTCATAACACTAGCATGCACTACAGATATGACTGATCCATTTGAAAACCCCTAGTACTACGCTTTCACAGTCTGTGGGCCACATCAGAGCAAATACACCACACTTGGTAGTTTACTCTGTAAACACATCCACCCAGTTACCATCATGCATTTATTAATTCTGAGATGAGTTCTTGTACAAACAGTAGTCTTCATTCTCTACAGGAGGTACTAAGAGAGAGGGACTAAAAGAATGAAAACAAGAATGATTGATAGAAAGTGGAAACATCCCCTCACAGTGTAGAGGGCCCAGTCAAGTCATATAGCAGCAGTTAAGTGAGCAGCGCTGCTGTAAGCGCAGTAGTTTCCTGGCACGGCAGGGAGTGAAGAGCTGGCGAAACCGAGGGCTTCATGCGGAGTAGACGTCTTGTCTTCAGACGTCCTGCCTTCAGACATCCTGCCATCAGACGTCCTGCCCTCAGACGTCCTGCCCTCAGACGTCCTGTCTTCAGACGTCCTGCCCTCAGACGTCCTCCCCTCAGACGTCCTGTCTTCAGACGTCCTGCCCTCAGACGTCCTCCCCTCAGAGGTCCTGTCTTCAGACGTCCTGCCCTCAGACGTCCTGCCCTCAGACGTTCTGCCTTCAGACGTTCTGCCTTCAGACGTCCTGCCCTCAGACATCCTGCCCTCAGACATCCTGCCTTCAGCTTTCGCTTTGGGCCCCCATCTGGACGGCGGTGGGCAGGCACGCCTCCCCTGGCATGCGCACAAATTCCAGCCGTCACCAGTGCTGGGCTCCTGTCTCCAAACCGCATCCACCGCTGGAGCAGTGAGGGTTGGGGACTGGGGGGGGTCCTGAATGGCCCCATGTGGGGGGTGGAGGATATCAGCTGTGTGAACAGCTTGATTTACCTGAATGTGAGAAAGATCTTCTGTCTGCCTGGTATAGACAAAGCTCCCTTACCCACAAAAAAAATCTAACACTAGGAAAATTTTAACCTCTAATAAAACCAAACTTACACTCAATGGCCAATAATTTAAATGCATTAACACCTCTAGCAATAGTCCTTAAACAGAATATTCCATGCAAACTTTGTGGAAAGGGTTGTGGAAAGAGTTCACCTTTTAAAGAACGAGCTATACTTCACTGTCTGCTGTATTCCATGTCACCACCAGAGGGTGCCCTACTGCAGACCAACAGGAAGCAGTACTAGGCCATTCACTTTAGGCTCACAGGGAACCCAACTGACTCTCAACTGGAATGAGACAAAGAGCAGCTCAGACCACGTGCTAGCTCTCTGCTTGGACTTACCCCATCAGCTCATGAATGCCACCTCCCATCACCTCGAAAAGGCCTTTCTGACTGAGAATATTAGGCTCAAATAGACATATGCTGTATTTTGTCCACTGCTTGTGCAGCAGAGAAAATTATGTTGTCAGCATGTCTCAGCCCCTGTCAGCCAGAGACGGCAGGTTGGACAGAAAGGCCCTTATGTCACTGTGTGGTTCAGATGCTAAACATTCTTTACAAGTGAAAACCAAAATGAAATCGTTCCTTTCTTGTTTTCAAACTGCCTGTCATTTGAGAAGGGCAACTGACATGCCATTCATTTGCCACAGAGAGAGAGAGAGAGAGAGAGAGAGAGAGAGAGAGAGAGATCCGTGGGTTTGAAATGAGAAACCCTCAGAGTCTTCACGGTCTAACTGGGCAAAACGGACAAAACCAGTTCTATTTTCTAACAGTGGGGGAAAATAAGAACACCTAATGCTAGGTCATGCCAAAACAAGTATGGCTGAAATTCTGTGGAGCTGGAGTGTCTCCTGCCCCGGGGCTACTTGTTAGTCTGAATGAAGTAGGGGCTTTTTGCACAAGGCTGATATTATGCTGCGTGCGGCTTCCTGAGGGAGTGGGCACAGACAGAGCACCAGGCCAGCACACGCAGCTGAGTCACACCAAGTCCCAGTTTCTCCATCCACATTCCACCCTGATAGCCTCTGGAATGCCTGAGCATGTGTGCACGTGTGTGTGTGTGTGTGTGTGTGTGTGTGTGTGTATGTGTGTGTGTGTGTTCGTTCCTGAGAGGAACAGATACAGAGAAAGGGGCACGGAGACATGGGACAAAGAGACAGGGACCCCACTCTACACACATGTGCATGTGTGCATGTTGAGAAAGTAAACAAGACGTGTGGACGTCGTATCATGTAGGCTGCACTACCGTGACATGTCTGACCTTTGGACCGGTGGAATGTCAACAGCCCTTGCAATGTCATTCATAAAACGCAGTGACTAACGTTTCCGCCGCCTGAGAGACGCAGAGACAGACTTGCACGGAGCGTCATGAGTCCCGGGGAGGCCCGGCCCGCGTGGTCCACGGCCTCCCCTGCAGCATCAGCAGAACCGACGGTCCCGAGGTGACGCGCACGGCGCACGCACAGCTCAGAAACTCAGAAAACCACAGGCACACATAACACAAAACCCAATGAGGCGTGGTCAGCACAACCGCCCCCACTCGGCTGGGTGTGTCTTTCTCACTCTCCACTCTTAAACCTCCATCACTCCATTACCCTGCTGGAGCAGCTCGGTTCTCAGATCCGAATGGAAGCCTCGGAAAGGTCTCGCTCCCAGGTGCCCTTTAATTTGCAACAGGTGGCCTTTGAAAGCAAAGTTTTAATCATCTCCAGGAGAGAGAGAGAGAGAAGGAGGTGCACTGTTAGGAGGGACTGAAACACCTCCCTCCCTCCACAAACACTCCTGGAGCAGGGCCAACAGCCGAGCATGGTGGCTTTCTACAGGGCATTGTGTCAGGGGGAGAACGGTTGCTACAGTAGACCAGCCCAAACTGAGGGACGTCTCCGTCAGTGTAAAGCTGCATTTTACAGCATACTGTGAAATCACTACTGGAACAACTTAAGCAACATGAAGTTCAGGTATACGCCTAGCGTTTTTTTTATTGACACCTTTGCCGTTTCGCTTCGAGCTCAGGATGTCGGACGTAAGTCCACTTGAGTAAAGAGACAGGTGGGCTCGTAAGGATGTGAAACACAGGATGTGTGTGTGTGGGTGTGTGTGCTCTCCGATGCACACCTCTCCCTCCCTGTGCTATCAGACAGCCCGGCCCCATGAGCACCAAGAGGAAGGCAGCTGCCCACACTTCCTCCCCAGCACAATGCGGGACAATCTGCCATCAGCCGCGCTACTGTGACGAGGAGGAAACACACACGCAGAAACACAAACTGCATACATTACTTACGTCACACACACACACACGCTTTAGCGTGCGAAACTCACGCGTGGTCTGATTGCCGTTATACAGTAGGGGCATCGGGTTCATTGGAGGTGTTTAGGGGAAGGAAATTCAGATTACAACTCGATCACGCTTTTTAGTACACTCACCTTGTCATGAAAAGCTGCTTAACTTTCACACTTTTACCTCCTCATACACCATTTACAAAGAGCTGCTCGGTGCCTATAATGCACTCTGAGCAGCAGGACAGAGAAGTCCTGCAGGACAGAACAGGACAGTAGCAGGGCGGAGAGGCCTGCAGGACAGCAGGGCGGAGAGGCCTAATGCAGCTGACATAGAGGAACATGCCTTGCGGGGTCCTCAGATGCCTTCTGCAACTACAGCAAATAGTGAGAGAATTTCCCCAACAGTTTAACAGCCTCAACTGACTGAAGAAATGTGGTCACAATGAAGGAAAGGGCATTTGAAAAAAAGCTCTTCTAGATTTCATATGCTCGCCACACATTGTGAAACACAGAGGAACAGTTACTACTAAAAAAAAGCTTGGGACAGCACATGTTGTGTTGTTTTGCTAACACAGTCTGACCCAAATCCTTCAAAATTCGCCTGATAAATGTCACTGAACTTGAGTGTGAAAAGATCCACTTTGGTTCTTCAGTCCAAACTGTGTACTGCATACAGTGAAAAGTGCCTAAAGCTGGACTTACAGTGAGCAAGAGTGACCACAGCAGGAACTAGCAGGTGGTGTTTACATTCAAAGCTAATCTATCATCTGAGAGAGTACAGTATCAAGCTCAGTCCGGCTCGCTCTGCGCCCCGTTAACCCCGCATTTAAGCTCCGACCGCTTCTGTGTCATTTCTGAAACAACTGAAAGTAATGCGTAAGCAGCACGAAACGTCCTGCAGCAGGACACGAGCAGGTAGTCCAGGCTCGACTCGTTCTTCACCCTTCGACACGAACGTGACACCTTCTGCTTCGAGAGTCATATCTGCATCGCGTAATCGCCTTCAGATCTGTGCAGGCTGCAGTATTCTGTGAGTATAGGGGTGACGAAGGTGAGTGTGGGTGGAGAACGCTACAGCGACCAGGTCTCACCTTCTCCTGAACATCTCAGCGAAGATGCAGCCCACACTCCACAGGTCCACCGGGGTGGCGTAACTGGACTGCAGGAGCACTTCCGGAGCCCGGTACCACAGCGTGACCACCTAGAAGACACGTACACAAGAAAAAGCCACATGTGAAGAAGCAAAGGGCAGAGAGGCGGGGCCATCGAATGGAACCGTTGTGCCGGCGACGGTCCCTTTAGTGTGCGGACGGTGCCAGACACGCGCCACTCTTTGGCAGTCCAGAATCTCACCGCTGAAGGACACCGAAATGCTCCTGTGCCCCTGTGACCAAGTTACGTAAGGTATGAAATCTTATCTGGCAATGTAAGCCATCGGGAGCATCTCACATGGTTGGTGAGTGCCTCTGCTCCAACCACGACCTTTGACCTCCAGTAAGATATAGACAAACAAGCCACGCAGCCCCTACGTCCCGTTCCTCTTACACCCCCCCGTCACAGAATCACCTCTAACCCCCTCCGCCTAAACCCAGAGGCAGACGTGTCCCGCTGTCCTGCAGGACAGACCGTGACAGACCTGGTTTCGTGGCGGACCAGGCGCGCGGCATACCAGAGCCGCTAACAGCTACGAGCGGGAGAGCGTCCAGGCGAAACTCGGTGACCCCTCCGCAGAACGTGGACGGCTTCCAGGTGCTTTCCCTCCCCGCCGCTCTGAGTTCCCGCGGGCTCGCCGCCCAGAAACCCTGTGACTCGCCGGCACAAAAACGACCGCCCTTGTGTTTGTAAGCAAAGCCTGGGATGTGTATCAGGGGCGTGCATCATAAAACACACGGCACGTTGGTGTGCATGGCCATACGATACAGCACAGACAGAGAAAGAGAGAGAGGGGGGAGGCAGAGAGGACAGGAGAAAGTGAGAGAGGGAGAGAGAGAATAGGAGAAAGTGAGAGTTTGAGACAAAAAGAGAGAGTGAGAAAGTGGGAGACGGAACAGGAGAAAGTGAGTTAGGTAGAGAGACAGAAAAGGAGAGAAGGAGAGGAAGAGAAAGACAATGAGAAAAGACAGGACATGAGAAACAGAGGAAGAGAGGGGGAGCAGAAGAGAAAGGAAGAAAGAGCGCAAGAGGGAGAGGAAGAGGGATAGAGAGGGGAAAAGAGAGCATGGTCTTTAACCCATTTGATAAGAGCTTGGTTGTGTATGGTGAAGGTAAGCAGCAGAATGACCTAACGCCACTGATTCAGGCCTAACTAGAGAAAGGTCTGGTACTGTGCAACAGGACAAATAGGACCTTTGCAGTTCAGCCCATTCTATAAAGAATCAAAATGAGTTGTTATATTGCAATGCTCAGTGTACAGGCATTTTGACAGCAATAGCTAAGCTATTAAATCTCATGTTAACCATCAAAGACTTTCCCAACTTGTAAAATGGCAAAGGCCTTAATGCAAGATCAGTGCAAATGGAATTAAATTAAGCTGAGCTTTTGTGAGGGGAGTTATTTTTAGTGGCGGACGACATGTGCTATGATGACACTTTCTCATCTCGGTCTTCCTGATTCAGGGGAACTAGAGAGGAAGTCAAGAGGATGAAACAGTTTAGTCTCTCTATTGTCATGTGACTTCAGCAAGGACATACGATGTATCCTAAAATAGCAGCGTTCTTCTTCTCTCTGAACCCCATCATTCATAATCGCACTCCATTCACCTTGTTTGACCATGTGGCCGCCGAGGCGATGGGCCACCCTCCCCAGCATTGTGCAGAGCACATGTCTCTGCTCCGCAATGACTCACTGCATCTGGAGACCTTCACAGAGAGCGATATGCTTTGGAAACCGTGATGAAAAGGCCCTGTGGGTTAGCACCTGCGCCAGCTTCCAGAAATAACCTTCGGTGCATGAATGAATGATCGCTGAACGTTATTCTGTCGAGGTTGTATCAGAATCCGTTGTGCGTATGAATGCTGCAGGGCTTCAGGAAAAAGATGCAACCTAACGTGAACCCTGTGAGCTCTGTCTGCACGACTTCTAGGAAGAACGGCACCAATATATCCGCTTTACTCAGTGCCGCGTGTTTGTGGTGTGGCCTTCTATTAACTCAAACACACATGTGCACGCAGCTGTCTTACACATGCCGTGCCTGTGTGCAGAACCTGTGTGCGGGTCACCGTGAGGGATCTTCTGTGAAGGACCGAGCGCTGGCTCGGTTGTAAGAGGACCCGCCAGCGCGTCGTGCCCCGCGAGGCACTAGCATTCTCAGTCAAAAGACTTTTCGGTTTCTCACTTGTTGGTCAAACTGTCAGAACTGCATCACGTGACGCTTACCCACAACGTTCCTCTATCATATAGTGCACACCACTGTCTGTGGAATTACAATTGACAGTGGCTGCTACATGCTGCTGCTTACCTAAGAGGGCGTGCTGCGTGGCAGCAGGTTGGTGCTTCAGCTGAGCCAGGGGCACAACAGCCGGCTCAGGGCCCCAGACCCCCCTTGTGTGCCTCAGCCGCCCACACCTGCATGTTTGCTTTCCCTATTTTCATTGCAGCACAAACAGGCTTGTTGCAGCCAGCCAAACCTGGTCCCTTTCACTCCACATCCACCAGGTAAAAACACGCATTACTTCATTGGCTCTTAAAAGGAAGCACCCATGTACCATCATCGTCATCATCATCATCATCATCATGTCTCTCAGGGTGGTGCTACCATGTTTTGTCTGGCAAAAAGCTCAAATATGGCAGTCCGGACTGCCTTCAGATTAAAGGACAGCATTCTGCACATTCCTATCTGCTGAGACAGAGCGGGCCCACTCGGCCTGCTGGGACGGGGTCAGCGTGACTGCCCGATGGCACATCTACCCAGCCCTCACACGACCAGGCGCCGGCCCCTGGGCTTCAGCCGCTCCGCTCCGCCCGAAGAGCTCACGTCCATGCAGTCGCGGTGCTCCCAACGCTCACCCCCTCACCACTCCCCTCCAGATATAAAACAACAGAAACACAATGTGACTCAGAATCAGAGTGGCCGAGGGGTTTGGCGGCAAGCCCATGTTTACATTCTCCCTCTCAAAGGAAGCGAAGGATGGAAGATCCCTCCAACACAAGTCTTTCGTCCGCATTCTTTCAGACCGCGCCTGGACGCTTTTAAAGGCGCAAGTCTACTGACTTCACACAGGACAAAGCTCTTTGCTAAAAAAGAAAAAAAATTTGCCACAACTGTTGACCAGTTATTCAGTTAAGACAAGATTTGAGCTGTGATAACATGAACCCCTGCACCGAAGCCTCCTGGTCAAACTACAACCCTGCACACGCCGGCTATATTTACTGCAAATCTGTTGCTTTTACTTCCTATAGAAAACTTACTTCAGTCACTCAAAGTAACTTTCAGTAATAAATGAAAGTGCTTCACAAAAGAAAGTGTTAAAACATTAGCCTTTTGTGACTTTTGCTGACTATTTGTATTCTGAGTATAGACCGAAGAAGGGAGTAGACATCATAGACCTGCCAGGCCCTCAGCGATGAGGCACCCTGAGTGTAGACCGAAGAAGGGAGTAGACATCATAGACCTGCCGGGCCCTCAGCGATGAGGCACCCTGAGTGTAGACCGAAGAAGGGAGTAGACATCATAGACCTGCCGGGCCCTCAGCGATGAGGCACCCTGAGTGTAGGCCGAAGAAGGAAGTAGACATCATAGACCTGCCGGGCCCTCAGCGATGAGGCACCCTGAGTGTAGACCGAAGAAGGGAGTAGACATCATAGACCTGCCGGGCCCTCAGCGATGAGGCACCCTGAGTGTAGACCGAAGAAGGGAGTAGACATCATAGACCTGCCGGGCCCTCAGCGATGAGGCACCCTGAGTGTAGGCCGAAGAAGGAAGTAGACATCATAGACCTGCCGGGCCCTCAGCGATGAGGCACCCTGAGTGTAGACCGAAGAAGGGAGTAGACATCATAGACCTGCCAGGCCCTCAGCGATGAGGCACCCTGAGTGTAGACCGAAGAAGGGAGTAGCCTCACTGCCTCACTGATCACTGTCTGCTAATAATGAGGTGTGAGGAGGCAGCGTGTGAGGACGGGCCTCCTCCAGGCCTCCTCTACTGCCGTGTTTTGTCTGGAGACGAGCCATTCTTCACCTCCGAGGCGCACAGGCTGTAAACACCATTGTTGGGCAGGATCAGAGTCATTCGGGGGTTTTCCCCTGCTCTTTTAAAAGCCCATTTACAATGGCAACAATGCTGTCAGGTCCAGCCAAGAGTGGCGAAAGATATATGAAGTCACAAGTGAGCTGGGGAAAAAAAAGAAGGCACTGCAAAATCGCAGCCAAAGTATGCAGAGCTTACAGGAATGCTGCATGGGGCCTCTGAGTGAACAAAGAGAGCACAGTCAGCCTCTCCTTCCCCTGCACCACCACATCCGCACATCATTAGTTGGAAAATTCCTGATATATGCTGTAATTTTTTTAAAGGGGGGTGTTACAGGCAAGGCTTTAATATCCAGATGCCATTGAAGCCCCCCCCACTAGCCCCCGACGGTCTTCCGTTTGAGCTGGCCTGCAGCCAAGACCCCAATCAACAATTAATACAGACGGGGTCTGAGAACGAGGATGCACCTCTCCCTATGGATGACCAGCGGTGAGGGTCACACAGGAAATACCAAATAAGAAGCACTCTGCATCGTGCTGTGGCTCTGCCCCCCCCCAAACCAGCCACAGTTAGAGCATGCGGGGTCATATTTCCTTTCCTCCTCCTTCCTTTTGGAATACCGGGGGAGATATCTAAACATTCCCAGAGTGTGCCGCACGTGCTCTCCTGCGTGCCACGGTTTCTTTTTTTCCCCCGTTTTTTTTTTCCACAGCCACGCTGCTACCTCCGTGTCTGCCCAGAGTGAACGCACATTACCTGGCAGAGATCGGCAGGGCTTACCTCACCATCAGAGCCTCCTGACAATCTGAGTATGGAGAGATCGAGCTTGGTTTACAGTGCCTTCAGACTGACAGCTCCTTAGTAAGAAGCAGAATAGCTTCAAAATGGTTGATAAACAGATTGAACACGTTTATTTTACGTAATTTGCACTTGTGCTAAACGCCCTTAGGCACATCAGCACATAAAACAAATGATGGGAAAAAATGTTTTGGAGCATTCCAAGGATTCCCAGCTTCATAGGAGATTTTGAAAAGTAAGACACAAAATGATCTTATTCGTGTTGATTGCTAGTACAACAATTCAAGGTTGAGAGGTATTTGACAGATGATTTGTGCGAGCCTCATTTGTCCGAGCCTGGTTATTCCAGGTGTAACAGCAGGAGTGTCATAAGCTCACATTATTGCTCACCTGTTTCAGGCAAATGTAGATCCAAAACACATTTGTATTTTTCACATTGTGCAGAGTGGTGTTTCAATCAATTTAAAGTGAAAGCATCACATAAGATGGATAAAATGGTGGAAGGTTACACAGTATACATGTACTATACACTCTTCTTAAGGCCTCGTGTTCATGTTCAAGTGCTGCTGTCTTATCACTTTAACTGTAGTCCAACAAAGTTCCTACAGACTGAGAGGAGACATCCTTTCCATTCTTAGTCGGCATTCTGTTTAATTGTGCTCCTATTGTGTTTTAACATCAACAGGTCACGTTTCAGTTCCAGTTTTAGGCTGTTTTTCCCGTTATATTGATTGGATCGTAGCTTGTGATGCAGACACCCTGAACCTGTTTATGATTTGTCCTGAATTCTGTTGCCACTATGAGGTTCTGACAATCAAAAACTAAAATGGAGCCTCTTGGTTAAATGCTACCACTCAGACTATTAGACAAGAATGTAGAAGAGGGGTGAGGAAATGGGGGGGGGGAAAGAAATCCTCAAGTAGATCTTGATAACTTCACAAGTCGCTTAGATGACTATCAATTGGCTGTAAAATCTGCAAGTGAAGAATTTTTAAAAAATTATTGCCAAAAACTTTCATAGACCTAAGGTTCCATTTAACATCTGAAATATTTTAATTAACCATACAGTTGGTTTTAGACAAGATCCTTCTCTTGATTCATGTGAGGATTTCTTGAATATCTTCAGAACTAAAACTGAGACTATTGGGGCTCATCTTACTTCTCTTGCCCAGGCTTTCCCATTTCCTCTACCATGTCCAGATGTGTTACATGAGATTGAAACCGTCTCACTTTTGGACTTAACAAATCTAGAACTGAGAGCTTAAGCCTGTGACCTCTCTGTTAGATGTTAATTCTCCAAAGCCAGTAAATGATATGTTCAATACTGATGGTCCTAACTTGGTCCTACAAGTTTCACCCCAGTTCACTTGGCTTAAGTAGGTCTGAGGTCTTCACAGAACTAGTTGGCTTTTCTGAAGACACATTTGAAACTTAAGAGTTGACTATGCCTTAAGACTGTGGAGCACCTTACCATCTGCTATTTGTGAAATGTTTTCTATCTCTATTCTATTTAAAATTGGGTCTGCTTTTAAATACTGTTTTCAGCTTGTGACTATTTGACTCCTGCATTTTATGTTGTATGCAGCACTTTGGTCAATAGAAGTTGTTTAAATGTGCTATGTAAATAAAATTAACTTTTTTAATTAACTTACTAAATCTTCATTTAATCCTCTGGTAGTCTGTTAATAGTTTTGGGGGCAGGCTGCGTGAACACACACTGCTACTGAGTTTAACCTCATCACTATGGCTTACACAGCCACCATAAACCTCTAAAAGCAACAAGTATTACTTTGGGGGAGCAGAAAGATTACTGGTTTGAACACTGACTCATTTCCCATAGCCACGAAGGTTAAAACAATAAGCGTTGCTCATTTAGGGACATTCAAATGATGCTTTCATTTTCAGTTTAGGGACTTAAACATCTAAAGGTTAGCAGGTGGAACAAGTCTCAATTACTCATTTCATATACTTACCCATCTAAGCCTCCATTTGGTGCTGCATTGAAAGCTAATGACTCTGAAGATTCTGTCTGGAGTTTACTGTGCTAACCGGAAAGCCAGATGGTCATAGCCCTTAAGTGAGCAGATGGAGTATGAAACACTGACAGACTACTGAAGAATTATAGGACAGGGCTTCTACTGCACATCCTCAAGCTTTGCTTTATAAGGACATGTTGGGCACAGATTAAGCCAATAATCAGCTCAAGAATAAAATTAATTTCCAGTCTGAAAATCCAATCCTGTAAAATCTTCCTTAAATAGCAGCTTTCACACTTTCATGCACTCAATAATCTTATTATCAGCAAAATTCTTAAAAAAGGTAATATTCAAAGTTACAAATCTACTCAAAGGACCTAATTATCCTAATATTCATGTTTCCGTGATGCCATCATTGTCAAAGGCCAAATGAAACTATAATGCTAGTGCCCTTGTTATTTGTAAAGTACATGATTTTTAGCAAACTATAGTGTATGAACAATTGTAGAATTTAGATCTGATTATATCTGCTTTAGGAACTGCTATACTGTGAATAACATATAAATATTAACATTTTTATACAATTATTTAGCTAGTCAAATGGAGGATTACATTTACAGTATTTAGCAGATGTTCTTGTCTGGAGTATCCTACATATTTATTTGTATTACAGTGTATGTGCTAACTGGGAAACAAACTCTTGTCCGTGGTGTCCCCAGCCTCTTTCCCTAACTGTTGTACCATGTGAACTACAAACCAGTCTTGTGTTTATAGTTATCATCATTCTGGCAGTGAGAGCGATCACATTCGATGGGCGGGACAGTTTGGTTTACAGTAGCAAGGAGCCTGGTGAGTGCTTGGGGAGAGTGTGTGGGGGGTGTTGATTGGATAGATGGTTGCTAGGAGTTGCCAACATGAGGAATTCATTCCACTGGAAGAAGGGGAAGGAAGCATCAGAGCCCAGAGGACCCACAGCAAAGGTTGCTATGGAGTCTGTGGTATGCAGAAAAATCAGCCGTTGGAAAGAGGACCTCTTTTTGACATAGCACAAAATGGGCTGCATCAGACTACTGGTGGATCAGGCTACGATCCACCAGTTTATTATCACAAAAATAAACGAAAGCAGATGGTGTTTCAAGGGTTAGTGGCCCCTGTTGGGACCTGGGTCCTTTTCTGAAAGGCCGATGAATATGTCTGAGACACAAACTGTTAAGAGGGTTCAAAAAGTCCTGTTACTGTACTGGTTAACGTGTTGCCTCAGACAATGGCAGTTGGTTCACTTGAGTCATCGTGAGCTGGATTGTGTGAGGAGTTCAACTTCCACATCATTCGAGTGTTGAAGAAACTGCAGCCGCGCACACGCCAGCTTATTTTATAACAGTGATTTTACAAATGTGCCGGAACAAAGCTTGTTGTGCGTATGACTAGCATCTGCTATATACGTGTCACTGGCATTTCAGCAGTGTCATGTCAACAGTGACTTCTGCATGCCAGTGACATGTAGAAGTCATGTAGGGTCAGAAGGATATATCCTTTGTATTAGAAGCCCTTGAAATGTAATCTTGGGCAAGAGTCTGTCCCCAGTCTTTCGAAAGAGTTGCTTTAGCATAAAATTTTAAAAAGTGGCTTATGTTAGCTGAAATAATGGTGCAGAAAAAGTCAAGCAGAGAAAATCATGTATTTGTTTTAAAGCAAAGATATTTGCCATAGGTTATTGGGTGGATTTTTCTGTTTCTAAGAAAAAGGAGATGACATTGTTCACACCACCCAACCTAACATCACATGAGTAGTGTGAGCGGGAACTATTTTAATCATATGCCTATGATAACAATTATACATCCATCCACTCCACATGAAATGGTACAGGTGGCAGCTAACCTCACTCTCATCTCTGCAACTATGGTAATGACACAGATGTGGGTTACTGCAAACAAACCAAGCAGACATCACTCAGTGCTTACAAGCTAATATTAGCTGCACTGAAATGTGACTAAAGTTAGACAGCTAGGGTGGGAGTGTTAGTGAATCTCCCACCCACTTCTGAAATTATCAGTAATAACACAGATGTGGATTGTTTTTGAGCAAACCATGCAGATACATGATCACTCACTGTTTAATAGCTAACATAAGCTACACTAAAATGTGACTAATGTTAAACATCCACCTAGCTAGCATGCAATCATGTAACATTTCTGTAATAACCACGTGAGTACAGTTAAGTAATGTCACGGTACAGCCCCTGACTCCTCCCCCAGGCTTGTCTGTGTGTACTTACGTCCGTCTGCATCTACGTGTGTTTACATTTGTGTGTGTGTGTGTGTGTGTGTGTGTGTGTGCGTGTGTTCGTCTGTTAGTTCGTCTCTGTGATTCATGTCATTTGTCGTTAATATTGTGTTGCACTTGTGTCTTGTTTTTGTTTTTAAGTGTGCATTTTGGTCTGTGTCCTTGCTCGATGTACTGACTTCGTCCCGTGTTAGCGCCTTTGCTAAATAAACGTCTACGTTGCTAAATAAACCTCTATGTCTAAAACTGCTGTCGTCTCTGTATCCGGTCACCCTCACCATGTGACAATAGACCTCCATTCACCAGCATCCTCCAACCCTTACATTTCATTTATTAAAATGAGAATATAGCCTCAATCTTCTCTCAATCCATTAGAGAATAGAACACTTTTCTCAATTCCTGAGAAGTGTGTTATCTCAATCCATGAAAGGTTAACACAGTCCTGAGAGGATGTTATAGTCTTCTCTCAATCCATTTTAGATAATAACAGTGTTTAATAATAGGATTTTAGAATAATGGTCTCAGGCATAGGAACATGCCTAAGACAAGAGTATTTAAGTACCGGTATTTCTACATATGAGGAACATCTAAGATCTTCAGGCAATTTGTTAGATATATAAAAAAAGAAGAAATAAAATAGAGATAAACAAAAATATACAAACCAAACAAAGGTTTCAAAATAATAAATTAAAAGATTGAATACAAAAATGTATCTAGAAATAAAAAAATAATGTTAATGCCACAGCTGAGATACATTGCCACAGGAATTACAGTAACAATATCTAACCTGAGCCAAATGTCAGTCCAAAAAGGAACGTTTTAAAGCTTCATTTAAAAACATATCTAATATCCTCCCATTTAGAAATAACAGTAAATTAAATTATGACTCTCCATGCTGCTTTTAGCAGGTCTAGGCAGGACTAACTGATTAGTTCCTAATGACCTAACAATTCTGCCTGGCTCATACCTCTTAATCCTACACTATTAAGACATTTATAGACTAGTAATAATACCCTGAAGTCACTTCTGTAGTATACTGGTAGCCAATGTAAGGATTTGAGAACGAGAGTGATGTGATGTCTTCTTTTGCTCCTAGTAAGAACCCTAGCAGATACATTTTGAATCAACTGAAGCTGTTTTTTGGGGGAGTCCCGTTAGGAGGCCATTACAGCAATCAATCCTGCTAGAGACAAAAGCAAAGAGGAATTTTTCAAGATCTGGGTTAGTCAAGAAATCTCTGATCTTGCTGATGTTCTTAAGATGGTAACATGCTGACTTAGTTACTGATTTTAAGTGAATGCCAAAACTAAGATCAGGGTCAATCAGTATGCCTAAAATACAAAATGACTCTTTTTGAGTCAAGAAGGCACTTAGTTTGTTCCTTTCAATGCTATTAACAAATTAAATAATCTTTTTTTTATCTTTGTTCAGTTGCAGAAAGCTTTGGCCTATTCAGTATAAGATGTGCTCAAGGTACTTGCAGAGAGAGTTACAGGAACTATAGCTGGCTCGGTAAATGGCTGAGTAGATCTGAGTGACATCTAGATATCTACAGAACCATAGCCCAGAGTCTTGTATGAGTTGGCCAAGCGGAAGCGTTTAAAAGTGCTAGGCTGATCTACTGAGATTTTCATTCACATCCATCTCTAGGGTTTACAAAGAATGCTCCAGAAGAAGTAATGTCTTGTTGATCCCAGAGGTCAGAAGAGAATGGCCACACTGGTTTGAGCTTATAGAAAAGCAACTGTTAGACAGATAACGAACGGTTAGCTATGTACTGCACATCACTTATTGCTTAACTGTCATTATCTACATTGAAATGTAACTAACGTTATATGGCTAGCTTAGCAAAGACACACAAACTTGGTCTAAAATTGGCCAGTAGCTATATAGCTAACAAATTAGCTACACACACACTACAAACACACAGAGAACATCCCAGCACCCCTTACATGAACTGAAACTGTTACAATATTTCATGCAAGGACACATACCGATATAAAACAACACAATACCAAACTCATCAGATGAGTGCTTGTGGGCACTCGTACTGAGCATTTCTTGCTAGCACACTGTGGCTAATGTGAAATGTGTCTCTTTACACAGGAACATTTTGACATTGGGACTCAAGCAGTCAGTCAATCAGTCAGTCAGGCACAATTCTGAAAAATGTCTTCTAGTAAACAAATCTAATCTCACGAGCAACAAGGTGAACTTGCTTGTTCTGTCAATCACTTGCATGGAACAGTGTTACACTAGTGTTTTTATAATTCTTTAACCCAGACTCCCACTGGCATCCAGGATGTTCGAATTCCTCAATTCTGCTCTGAGAGAGTGAACCAAGAGAAGACGGCACTAGGTACAATATCACTAGCACAGGAAACCTGAAGCTGTAGCTTAGTAACAACAGTAACTTCCCCTCTCTTCTATCTGTACATGACCTGGGATAATAAAAAAAAAAACCATTGCCGCATTTTGAGCCTTTGCCCACCGGCTTAGTGCTGTCAATCAGAGGCGGACAATAGCCACCAGGAAAGTGGCGTCATTATAATGATCAACAATGCAGTGGACCCATGAGATTTGTAGGGTCAGGCTAATCTCCACATCCGTAAAACCCAATGGGTGGTCTGCTGATCCGGGGCTTCCATAGCCTCTTCAGCTCTCCCACCTACAGGCTGCAAAATGGCTGTGCTCACCCACAGAGAGAAGATCCTCCATTAAAACATCTTGGGAGTTCATTTCCTCAAATAAGCTGTACCTATGGTGAAGACCGTCTAAATATGGCCATTTCAAAATCCCCAAGGGGGATGCTTCATTTCATGTAAATCAGACGTTAGAAAAGGGTTCTCGTTTAATGATTCATCTGGGATGCCAGACACGAGCCTGTGGTTTCCTTTTTTGAAACTCTTGTGTTTCTCTGCATGTCCTTGAAGATAACAACAAATGAACCAGGCTGATGTATAGGTCCTTCAGAGTGATTCTCTGCACAGGTTCAATGGTTTGATAAGGTTACCAGCCGTTTGGCATGCAAATACCCATCACTTATTACTTGTGAGAGGTAAAAAGCAAAAAAAAAATCACACTGAGACTCTCAGTGCCTGTTTTGCATACACAATAACGGCATTTCTTTATCTGGCGGAACAGAGAGTAAGAGAGGAAGGCGGGTCATGAGGGGGATTCCAAACCCAGGGAAATTAATTGGAGCCCTAGAGCCCCTAACTTTTGCTATCTCTCTTCTTTACTCTTTCTCTCTCTTCTCCCTCTCCGTCTACCTATTTCTTTCTCTTTCTCAGTCCTTTCTCTTTTCTGCTCATATAGCCTGTCTCACACTCTCTCACACAATCTTTATCTCTCTCTCTCTCAGTTTTACTAACACTCTCTTGCTGATACTCACTGATGCCCGCTCACACACTCTCTCTCTCTCTGACTCTCTCTTTCTGTTTCTCTCACTCACTCTCTTCACTCTCTGTTTTACAACAGCACTAAATGATGGTTGGGGAGGAGGAGGGATTTCTAAGACCTCCGGTGGATTCCCAGGTGAATTTACGGAAGCTTAACTGCCAAACCACTCCAACCACATTACTGGCAGTACATCTTTTCAATTTTGCAAACCAAATTATTCCTCAGAGTAGTTAATAAGAGTTAACCAGTAGCCTCGTTGTTGTGATATGTGGTTTCTTTAAAAAAATTACATTTCCTTCATACAGCTTCATGATGTTCACCATAAAATCTCATCTCTATGAAACTTCTATAGTCAAACTGCTCTACAGGTAACTTAGCATTAAGAAACATATTCAATGCAAAGGAAAAAAGACAATGTCCATTCAGAGGCTATATGCTATCTCTTGACACCAGAGCCCACTTCAAGACACTATGACATCAAAGGATGACAGAAAAGAATTCAGCACTCTTATCACATGATCCTTTTCATTCCCAGTCCACTTCATTGGGCCAGTGACAGTGTTAGGTCTCACTTTAACCATCATGCACCTGTTTTTAAACCAGCAGCTGATAGGAGACTCCTGACACGGAGCTGTCCCTGTCAACAGACTGGGTGCTCTCTTCACTGTCACTGGGTGTCACACCCCTGAATGTGCCCAGGGTGTGTCAAATCTTAATAAAAAGAAAGAGAGCAAGACTAGAGAGACAGTACACACCAGTCACACCAGGACCACTCTAGACGGCAGTCTACATCATTATATGATTTACTTTTTTACTATGTTTTCCTGTTGTTTATTTTATGCATATAATAACGTAGTTTACTTTATGCAAATAATAAGTTGAATGAATAATGAGCAAATATTTGTATGCATACTTTTTCATAGACTGTTTTAAAATATCTCCAGTTTGCAACATCTGGAAAAAAAAGTTGCAAAAAAGTATATAATATTTCTCCTGATTGTATTGTGATGTATGTGTGTTTTATGACTCAGACATAATGAACGTGTGGATTTAAGACAAAGGGGAAAGAGAATAAGAGAAACACAGGGATCTAGAAAGTGGATCTTGTTCAGTAAATTACATGAAGCTGGTTGTTTTTTATTTATCTGAAATACCAGTTTGGGTATCTTTTAAAAAAAAAGGCTTGGATAAATGTATGCTCTAAAAACTGGAATGGTTTATGTTGCACTGTATAGTGATCATGGGTTTGTGAAAGGTGCAATATAATAATAATAATAATTATTATTATTATTAGTAGTAGTAGTAGTAGTAGTAGTATGAATAGAAAATTAGCTGTGTTGTTGCAGATATCTGCATTTTTAGAATGCTGTACAAAATGAAAAAGTGTGCTATGAAAGTCTTCAAAAGTAGGCCATTAAGAAATGGTTGTGCAAGTGAACTCACCACTGAAGTAAGCGCCATTTGAAAGCTGTATATGCGTGCCAGGCCAAAGTCGGCCAGTTTAATCTGTCCTCCACTGGTGACCAGAATGTTCTGAGGCTTCAGGTCTCGGTGAACCACGCGGTGAGAGTGAAGGAAGTCCAGACCTTGCAGCAACTGGTACATCATGTCCTGCAAAAACAAACACAGAAATCCTGACTATCCCTAACATTTCAGACCCAGGCATCTCAGAATAGCTTTGTGAAACAGTAAGCAAACGAGAAGAGGACAAAGAGGACATTCTATTGGAAAAGAGCAAGACTTTGTGTAGTTCATGGAGCTGTACGGCTAAGACAAATCAGAGATCTTCTGTCTTGGGAGTGGGAAAATTGAGCATGTCCCCTTTAAATCGGGAACACGGCAGATGTTGATAACTGACATGAATGCGGAGCCGGAAAGACACTTTAAGGTCCCGTTCTGCTAGGCCTCCACTTCCCTGCAGCTGTCTCACAATCATTCACTCAGTCTGTGGGCCAGGCAGTGAGCAGCCCCTAATGCCACAGACTCAGGACAGAAAAAGAGAGGGAGGGAAGATAGAAAGAGAGAGAGAGAGAGAGATCGGCTTAACTGCCATTTCCTCTAGAAGAACTTCCACAAAAGCAGCTGAAAGTCATGGCCATAGAGGCACAAGGAGCTGGCTGAATGATAAGAAAAAATGGAGGCGGAAAATAAGTGAGAGAGAGAGTGAGACAGAGAGAGAGAGAGAGAGAGAGAGAGAGGTGTTTGTGCACAGTTGCTGCATGAATTACTCCAAATTGGAGGCATCACGCAGTGGCCGCCTGGCCCTCCAAGACCTCACAAGTGACATGGATCTGAGCCCACCACTCCATTCACTGCCCAACCAGCTGGTGAATGATTAAAAGCACTGAAACAATGGGGAGCACACTCAGGCAGAAAACATGTGCAAGTGGCGTGGATCTGGCCCTGTCGGGCAAGGGGACGGGTGCTCTGACAATGCCTGTAAAGGGGGCTAGGGCCCTGGAAACGTGTGTGAGAGTGAGGCCTGTGTGTCTGGCAGTCGGCAGGAACAAGGGCCTTTTCTGAATACCCATCCAGGCATGACCTACCAGACCCACCAAGCCGCAGTGGTACAGGCACTCTGGCACAACAGCATCATCCCCCCCCCCCCCACACACACACACACACACACACACACACATCACGCCACCCCCCACCACCCCCCAGCGGGGTCCCCTACTTTGGCTTCAAGCCTTATTTGCCACGTTTCCTCACAACAAAAAGGAAAAAAAATAGACACGATTATAGCATAATGACCCTGGGATAAACACACCAAAAAGGCTGTGCAGTTCCTATTGAGAACATATCATTAAAGGGTTAATAAGAGTGACCTGTGTATTTAATTTCTATTTAAGAAGAATGATTAGCTCAAACAAAAAAATAACAGTGAGAACTGAGTAACACCTGTAAGAACACCTGTACGCTATTCAAAAATGCCTCCAGAGGCTGAATTTGAAAGCTTTGGAAGGGATATTTAATGCAGCCTGTGATACTTCTTAATACTATCGTCTTACTGAGAAAACCTGATTATGGTTTAAACAGCTGACAAAAAAAACAACAGCATTAAACACGAAACACTCGGGTTTAGCATTATCCACTGGCCAGATTAAGAACCCGGTCCCACTGCACCTGTCCTCAACAGCACCTCTTCCGCAAAAGACAGAGAGGACAAAGAGTTGAGAGGAAAAGGGGAGTAAAAAAGAAAAAAAAAACACCCCAAAAACAGTGGTCAAAACACAGCCTCCAGAAGGCACTCCCCATTCTCATGCTAATTCATGAGAGACGGCCATATTGTTTATTGTAGCCGTGCACAATGCAGGACATCTGCCAGTTAGCGTGAGTGTAATTCCCTCCCCATGCTTCATTAGGCTCTCCTTTATGGGGCGGGGACTGGCCTCAGATCAGCACAGGGCTGGGGAGGCCAGCCGCACTCCTCAGCGCAGTGCCAGACGACTGATGTCCTTCCAGCTCGTTTGATTCCTGGGGCCTCTTTCATCAATTAGCATGTGGTGGGTCCAAAATGGGACAAGACTGGACAGAACGGGGGCCGGGGCAGCGGTGGGGGGCTGGGACCACTGCAATCTGGTGTCCTTCTGGGGGGGAGTTAATAAAGTTGTTGGGGGTCTTTGGGGGGCTTTGCAGGAGTATTGCCCATCATCTGTCTCTGGTGTCCATTAGATTGGCGAAATCCTATCTGCTTCATCCAGAATAATGAGAACTGACGAGGTTCTATGTGTGGCATCGGCTAATATTCTTATTCTTGTCACAAATAAATCTCATAGAACATCTCTACTGGGGACCATAAACTGTAAATACTGAGACGCTCAGTTTTCTCTGAATACAAAATGAGGACTCAAGTAATTTTTTTCTGCTGATAAGATCATGTGCTCTGCTTATTAGGAACCTCTAAACAGATGATCTACTGATGCCCACAAGATGATGTATCACAAATAAGTAAGTCAGAACATCTTGTATCTCAAAAGATTATCTAGAGGTTGTTACACAAAACTAGCAAAGGAAATCCCTAAGGTATTAATAAGCAGTGTAAAAAAGTCTCTGTTTCCAGTTCAACTCAGCAACAACAGGTGATATGTCTCTTTTCAGTACTTAATGTATCGTATCCTTTAGGTAAAAGGCAAGGAAATGAGATAAATGGATTTGAAAGACTAGCGTGTGGGAACGAGTCTGAATAGATCATCTTGAGAGGAGCTGATCAGGACAAACATTCAGCATTTCCACTGTGTGGTTTTGGATGAAGGTAAAAAGAACACTGACACTACAAGCCCTGAAGGGTGATCTATGGACTAATGAAATCTATATCTATGCTAAATAAGGATCGCTTACATACTCCCCCTTAAGGTTAGCCTCTTACATTGTGTTTCTCTATTCACAAAGAAAAGGGAGAAACTGAGAGGGCCACTGCAGACAGCACCGCACATACACTCACTCTGAACCAACATTCCTCTGGCCAGTCTTCAGTGAAAGCCAGAGCTGAATGAAAATAGAGGCACATACAAGGGCCTGGCTCTTTAATTAGAAGCCCATCTACCACATGCACTGCCCATCAAAAGGCCAGGCCTCACCCTGATCTTGGTTCCATCCTCCATCTGCTCCCGTAAAGAAGCAGGCCAAAAACATCCATTTTTATTCTTCGTGGGCCTCAAATTGCAAATCCAGAACACAACGTTTATTTATGTGATATGGATATAGGTGAAAGGGTCTGACACATTTTGAACAATCAGGGGAAACAACAAAACAAGTAATCACACGTTCGACTTCAGTGGTTTATGGCAAAATGTAAACAAAATAAAGAGCTTATGGTGTCAGCTATGAAATATCGATATTCTTAACGCACCTTTATTGTTTCTGGAGGTACTCCTGGTTCAGGTGCTTTCTCCAAGTATGTGGTCAAGTCTTGGTCCACATGTTCAAATACCAGGGTCAGTTTGGTCTCCCGATCAGTTCTAGAAACTGTGCAGACATCGAACAGCCTAGAGGAAGAGAAGATATAATTACAAACATGCACCAACAGGACTTGATTACCCTGTTAAACCTATGCTCTGCTATGTACTATGCTCATTACATTTATAGATAAAGAACCAATTACCCCTTTTTTAACAACTTTTCATGTGTTTTTAAATGTTAAACAAACCAAAGAATGCAGCTGAGAGGGGCAATTCTTAAAAGTTAGCTAAATGTCCAGACTAGCTCTACTGACTGAAAGAATGTCTGCTATGCTTAGAATACCAGAGCCTTGCTGACAATGTGAAGAGAACCGATCAGGCCATTTAGCTCGAACCTCATTACTGATCGAAGACGCGGCTTCAAGCCATCCTCCCCTTACTCCAGCGAGATCAAGTCAAAAGTGGTCCAACATAGCATTGCATACTTTAAAGACTGCATACTTTAAAATCAGCTGATTATTTCCCAGTGAATTGTTTCATGCTGTTTCATTCTTAACCACAAAGAGTCTGATGATTTTGTCAGCTTCACTACTAAAAATTTATTTGTCCTTTTTCTCCATATAGCTCCTTATTATTTCTTCAGGCACAACCCAACTTTTAACCCATAAAACTAAGGATGTTTTGGAAGTATTTTTAACCTATTAACCTCTTATACATTTGTATGCCAAACTGATTTATTAGCCATATAACAATTTGCTTGATACAATGGCAAGAAATTAAGTTATCTAACTTATATAATAAGGACTTCACTATTCCAATTAAATGCCATATTGTACCATTACAATGATTAATATGATGTTGGAAATTACAACTTTTAAAAGAGTTTTAATAAAAGTCAACATGGACGTGCCTGAATAAACCAACAGGTAAAAACATCACCTATTTTTCATGTATCCTATTAAAAGTGAAAACAGCTAATTATATGGGTTAAGAAAACTATGAAATTACTTAATGATTATTAGAACACTAGCACAGTGCATATGGTGCCATTCATATCTTTTAAGTTAATTGACCACAGTTAATACAAAAGCCAACCAAGCAAGACAATACATGCTTCTCTAAATTGGACACGTTTGGCAAGAATTAGGAAGAACAAACATCTAGTGTCCCCAGTCAAGATCCAACAACCACAGAAAACATTCCTTTCTCAGCACCATAGAAACTAGTGATGTGCCATGGTAACTCAAGCAGAGAGTGGTGGTGACCAGAATCTCTTATCATAGCAACGGCTAAATATGAAAGAATTGGTTCGTACGCATGCTGTCAAGAGAGCCATGCAAACGTACAAGGTGGTGAAATTTATGTTCAAACAATCATCAAACAATGATGAAAGAAAATATGTTGATGTTCATTAAGTCTTCCATGTTAAAGTACATATCCATCTTTTTGGCTGTAAAGTGACAAATACCTCAGTGAAACACGATTGTGATGGTGGACGTCCAGGACACGAATTTCTCAGATGTCCATTAGAAGTACCTTGCCAAGCCAAGCGCTATATATTATGAAGTGGCATTATATATCTTGCAGAGTGACACTTTGATGGCAGTTTCTCTGTTTCTCATGACATCATTGGTTGGGTTTCTCTAAGAAACGTTTCTCCAGGAACCCAAACTATTCCTTCACAATGGAGCCTCTTAACAGACATAAAACATATGGAATGAATAATGCTCTCATGAGAAGCTTTCAAGGGTGGCCTGTAGTTAAACATGGCTCTGAATATACTGCACTCTACATGTCCCGGGCCTCCATCAGAGAACAGACCATGCATTTAGTGTGTAGTTTAGAACGTCTTTGGTAGCACTATTTCCTTGCAAAAGTATGATCATTTTTAATAAGAATGCATAATCAAAATACAGACAGATTTTAATATTATTTCCACCCTAGAATGAGAGAGAAGGCATGTGAATAAGTGGCACTGAAGCATAATTATCCAACTCCCTTCATCTGCTGCTTTAACCAGATGCAAAAATCACCCTGAGTGACAGGAATTCTATTATTATTAACAGAAGAAGCTGACTTTCTGCTATCATTCAGGTGCAAAAATTGACTCTTTTATAAATATGTTGAAAACCACAGACCAAGGTTGCTTATCAGATGATTTTGCTGCAAATATCTTATAGAGTTCCCTCTGTCGAAGAACTAAATGAAATCCATAAAATCCCAAAAAATAATGAATATTCTAAACAGTCCCACTGAATTTCTGGCAGTACATTAATAATCATAATATCCACTGATGTTTTGCATCCTATAACCAATGAAACATCTTTCCCTTTTTTACCTGACAACGTTGGGGTGCTCAAACGACTCCAACTGCCTCAGTACCGCCACCTCGCGGATGGTTGAAAGGGGCATTCCCTCTTCCTCGGTCTGCACTCGCACTCTTTTAAGGGCGACAAAACGTCCCCCGTTCTTCAAGTCCCTCGCTTTGTACACCTTTCCGTATGCCCCTTCGCCAATCTCCGCCACCGGCTCATATTGTTGGCACTGGCTTTCTTTGTCCATGTTTTTTTCCTCCACGTTTTTTTTATTCTTAGCTGCAGCCTGTTGCGGGGAATCCCGAAATGTGAGGCGCGAGGATATTTCACAAAGGCGTCATTGGGAGAGCGGAGCTGGCACGTGCGCTGCCTGTAGAGCGCGAGCACAAAGGAAGCGAAGGTAAACACAAATGCAATAAGAGTTCAGTCAAACCGGCGTAAGACAACAATATCTGTTTTTGAAAAGATTTATCGACAACCTTACGTTTATGCAAAATCCCACTCTCCCCCTCCTCTCTTTACGCAAACCCCACAAGTCAAGCCCTGTGGCACACAAACATCTGGAGTGTAATTCAATTAAGCTTTACTTTACGGAACCTCTCGATTAACTGCTGTCTGCAACGGCCGTAATTAAAGCATGGGTTCAAGAACGAGCTCTTCACTAACAGTTTGCGCTCACAGCAAAAATTAATATAACCCATTGGACCAAAATAATCAACAATAATAACGTTTCCACACCGTGTTTAAAGTTTTTTCTGTGTTTACTTCTGACAGGACTTGCAAAGATGCTGGTTCTGTGCTTCGTGCCACCAAGAACCACGAGCACGTGGCTGTCTGCCGATTTCATTGTTTAAACGTATCAATAAAGTTGTCAGCTGCAATCAAACACTTAAACGTGGTGTTTTCATACTCATCTAATCCAGCACGAGTGGTCTACGAGACATCTACATCTAGATCAAACTTTTACGCAACTTTTATTCATTATAGTGTTAACTGTGTTGCTAATAAAATTTTGTGCAAAACGCAACGTTAAGAGCTAAAACTGCAAACAACAATAGCCATTTGGATTTTATGAGCAGTTGAGATATATTCCGCAAAAAAAAAAAGTATTTACCCATTTAATTCACCTGAAACGTTAATCCCGCTACGAGCGTCGCGTCGCAGACTGGAAGGAGCAGCAGTCGTGGTGTGGGACTCTTCACCTACATCACAGATCACCCACCGTCCTGGAGGGCCACACAGGTAGTCGGATGGTGCACACTCCAACCCCCATCCTCCAGCACCACCACCACCACTGCACCAGTAGCTCGAGCAGATCAAGCAAAAGGGGGGGGGGGTTCCTGCCTGCGATCGCGACGAGTGGCTTCTTCAAGAAAAGTTCCTCAGTGCGAGGAACCCGCTTAGATCCACTAGTTTTACGTCCGTCCTCCCCTCTATGGTTCCCCCATCTATCCGAGAATGCGCGGTGCCTGTCGGTGAGCTCCGTCTCCTCCTCGCTTTCCCACGCTGGTTCAATGTGCCTTGACCCCCTTCAGAGAGGTTTGACACAGAGCAGGGACGTTTCCGCATTCCTCGCTGACTACAAAGGCTGAGCGCTTTCTCTTGCTTTCTCCCTGCCTCTCTGCTTCTTCACCATTCATACTTCTCTCCCTGTTTTGTCTCAGTGTCAAAAAACTGGATCACCGCAGGGGGAATGCAGGAGAATGCGGCAGCCGATCTATCAGAGCTATTGAGAACTGCTCAGTTAACAATATAACACTGGGAATGGAGAGAGACGAGCTTACATACGCAGGGCAGTGTTCAAGGGCCCCTGTGTTTAAGGGCCCCAGTGTTCAAGGGCCCCTAGTCAGCAATGTTAAACAATATTTTGTGGCACGTTTTGTAATAATAATTTCTCTGATCGATGGATCAATACTGGTTGTAATTGGCATTCGTCTGGCGTCTCACATTGCAAATGACCCGTCAAATTATGTTAAATAAAAACAGAATAGATAATATAAACTTTTAAAGTGAATAGGCTGAGAACGTCTACAAATACTTTTGCGTACTAACATTTAAAGTTACAATGATAATGTCATGTAATGTAAATGATAACTAGAAATTATTAGCATAATTCAAACTATAGCAGATTATTAAAGTTAATGCATTATATTTGTTTTGATTGCATTTCAGCAACTGCCACAGAAGAATATATTAATAGCTTAATAATAATTTCATTTTCGTGTGCTTCTCACTAGCTCTCTTTGTGGGAGATAGAAACATCTATTAGCTATTGAAAAGTAGGTACACGACCTGAATGAAGAAAACTTCACCATGATGGTATAATTCTCTGATACCTGTATAAACAGCTAGACATTAGAAAAGAGACATTTAAAACGACATGTGGATCTATATTGGAGAGATATTCTTGCACATGCTAAATAATAGGTTTCAGTGCCTAGCCAATGGAATTGCTTAGGAGGTGAGGTTTATTTGTGCATCTTTTGTTTGTGCCTGATCAATGAACTGGATATGCAACTGTTGATTCATATTTCAGGGCTTTAAAAAAGGTAACAGTGGATAATTATGAACAAAATCTTCTGAAAGTCACTTTGTTCTGCTGAGAAGCCATTTCAGAACCTATAGTCTAATGTTAATGTTAACAATGTAATTTACATGTTTAAGTTTTTTCTAGACCTGTTCTCTTTATGTGCCTTGTTCAAGCATGAATTAAAATGACAAGGTTTGTTGTAAAGTTACCCCAATAAAGGCCCAGTTATAGTGAATCCCCATGGCAAATTAGCATAACTATGTTTTACAGAATAGCGTAAACTGTTGAAAATTTGGCAAAGACTGTCTCAGGGGATGCTTCCTAAATTAGTTTATTTGGCGTTCTGGGAGGTGTATGTAAATTCGTAAAGACCCTGAGAAACTGAAGGGTATTAATTTCAATGATAGTATAGAGTAGGGTTAGACGATGGGTTTGTGTGGCCATATGGCTACCCCCACCCCCTTTGGTCAACCCAAAATGCATCATTTGCATCACAAAGCACACTTTTCACACAATGGCTTCTAAACCATTAACTGTAAATGCCTTGCTTCACATTTATGTATCATCTTTGTTCATTTTAAATGAACTCTGAGAGGCATTTCTCAGTTTGAATACATTAGCATTCACACTCCTGAAATGACATCAGAAAGCAACACAATTAAACTGTAGGTATGATACGGTCTAGACATGTCTCCCCTGCATCTTGAATAGTCAATCTGAACCATGGGGAGCCATGTCAAATATTTGTACTGAAGTTTATTATGTGTATACAATGTGTCATAAAGCAAAGACAAAAATGATGAAGAAAATTATGTCTCCAGACATTGCTGAGTACAGAATTAATGCTATGCTACTGAATTGGTACATTGAGCCGCTACTGAATAAACCCTGTAACATACAGTGAAATGTAGTTTTTTCTTGTTTTCATTATTATTTCTATGTAATGGTAAAAGTGAATTTTGTGGCTAATCACTATTTACCATAACAGTCAAATGTGTTTCAAAAATGACTGTTTATGTAAAAAATGCATAAAAGTGCATATACACAATGAAGAAAAAGAAACAACAAAAACACAGTTTATTTGGACTGTGTCACACTTATGTAAAGCACACGTATGTTCTTCAAGTCTGACATGACAACTTTAACATAGTACTACACTGATTAGCCCATTTACCAAGACCTTAGCAAAATACTTTGGCAGTTATTGATAAGGCAGAAGACAAAACAGTCTGCTGAATGTGCCAGACTCTGTTATGTGGCTGATAAAACAATGTGCTCTTGCTTGTGGTTGAATTATTCAGACAGTACACTGTAGACATCCTCAGTCCAGAGGTACCTTAGAATGTATTTAATTCCAAATATATATATATACATATATATGTACTTATATATATATATATATATATATATATATATATATATATATATATATATATATATATAATAATATTCGTACACATAATAATTCATTTCTACATATTATCTATATATACCACAATGCGCAAATGCATATGTTATTGTCTGGGAGAAAAGGTTTGATCGTAGGATTTCAGAGTCCTTTAAAAACACCATGGTTACTTGAGAAGCCAGAGTCACAGATGGGGCTCTGTAAGAGCTTCTCTGCAGGCCTGTGCCAGTGCAAAGCAGGTGACATACTGCCAGATTCCCTTTCAGCTCCAGACCCATCAAGCCAGGACTTCACTCTGTGGCCCAGCCGCCTCTCAGATCACCTTACCCACATCAGACCCAGCCTCCCCCCGCAGGAAGGCAACAGGTGTAAAAGGGGCGCAAATGGCCTCATGTTACCTACTCCATTTATGTACTGATTACTTTCGGCGTTATTTATATGTATTAGTAGGAGAACTGTGGGGTTTTTAAAGGACTGGGGAGGTGAGTTGGACATCTGAC
Organism: Brachyhypopomus gauderio; assembly: GCF_052324685.1. Taxonomy (NCBI): domain Eukaryota; kingdom Metazoa; phylum Chordata; class Actinopteri; order Gymnotiformes; family Hypopomidae; genus Brachyhypopomus; species Brachyhypopomus gauderio. The sequence goes on along the minus strand of NC_135216.1, from coordinate 13,002,190 downwards.
AAAAGCACCATGACGCATGAACAAACGCAGTTCATTTTATGTTGGAAAAATATATTAAGGACCAGTATGCTGTATGCAGTATACTGTTTTTGTCACATCTATTTGTAGAGTATATTGTGTAATATGCAGTATAATGATTACTGAATAATGACTGCTGAGGGATTAACAGATATTGGAGAATGCTTCCTTCTATGTATGAAAATATTCTAGTAAAATCATGATTTTTTAAATGGTTTCTAGGTAAAATAATCAAGGTAAGTGTCATCTCATTAGTGTTATACAGGTACTTTATGTACTCATCATCAGCCTGTGTTATCTAAATGATGGAGCTTAAAGGTGTTTGTCTCTGAAAATTTAAGAAGCAGAAAAAATATCAAGTGCAAGGAAGTCAAATGCTTATTTTTTTGTTTCTTTTCATGGGTTATTCCTATTAGAGGCAGCGAGGTTCATAATATTCTTACTAACAGGCTAAGAAGATCAGAACACAGAAAACTAGAAAAATGTGTTTATGCTGTGAACATGGACAAGCTAACCAAGAAGTACACGTCTGTCCTCATGATGCCATGAATAAGAGGATGCAGGGTGGAGGCAGGTGGATGGCATGAGGTGGTGGGTGGAGGCAGGTGGATGGCATGAGGTGGTGGGTGGAGGCAGGTGGATGGCATGAAGTGGTAGGGTGGAGGCAGGTGGATGGCATGAGGTGGTAGGGTGGAGGCAGGTGGATGGCATGAGGTGGTGGGTGGAGGCAGGTGGATGGCATGAGGTGGTAGGGTGGAGGCAGGTGGATGGCATGAGGTGGTAGGGTGGAGGCAGGTGGATGGCATGAGGTGGTGGGTGGAGGCAGGTGGATGACATGAGGTGGCAGGGTGGAGGCAGGTGGATGGCATGAGGTGGTGGGTGGAGGCAGGTGGATGGCATGAGGTGGTAGGGTGGAGGCAGGTGGATGGCATGAGGTGGTAGGGTGGAGGCAGGTGGATGGCATGAGGTGGTAGGGTGGAGGCAGGAGGATGGCAAGAGGTGGTGGGTGGAGGCAGGTGGATGGCATGAGGTGGTGGGTGGAGGCAGGTGGATGGCATGAGGTGGTGGGTGGAGGCAGGTGGATGGCATGAGGTGGTGGGTGGAGGCAGGTGGATGACATGAGGTGGTGGGTGGAGGCAGGTGGATGACATGGGTAAATCCAAAGTGGAGGAGCTTGTGTGGAGACTCACATGATAATAATAATCATTTGTATAGCACCTTTCATACATACATGCAACTCTTAAGTGCTTTACAGAACAAATAAAAGAAAACAAACATAAGGTTAAAAACTTATAAAAATGGCATAAATAATTACTAAAATAATTGATGATTATTATAGCATGATGGCAGACACGACACAAGAATAACCAGTGTTTGTAATGCCAGACAGATGTGATCAAGACCAATTTGCAGTCGTAGATGTAAGTTCTAATTCTTGTCAAGTTAATTTATTTATTAGTAATTTTTACAATAAGTATTTCCCAACAGCAAATCCAGGCTATAAGGCATCAAAGGGGGAAGAACGTTCATAAGGTGCCGTAGCTAAAAAGCTCCTCATGTGGGTGGTATCAAATGATGGGATTATAATCATGGGTGATTTTTAAGTAGGATTAAAACGTAAATGCACTTGGACCACAGAGCCACAATCCACTTGACAATACAGAAACATATTTTAAAGTATTTGGGATACCGCTGACCATCATTGACAGGAGCACAGAGATGTTAACTAATCTGAGAAACATCCGAGAAATAATCTGAGAAACATCAGAGCAACAGGTGATTTGAGGAGGTAGGCGAATTAAGGGGAGAATTAAGCAGTAAATGAGAGCAGGAAAAAGCAGGAATTGAGAGTCTTAAAGTGGACTTTAACATTGCCATGAGTTCCAAATACTAACAGAAAGGTGATTCCATAGGCACAAAGTTGCTCCTTGCTGCTATCTATTCTATACTATTAAATACAATGTGGGGTATTGACCATTCAGTGCCTTTTGAATCTAGTGGTCAGTGGCGGCTAATGTAGCATTCATAGAATAGGGCTAATGTGGTTAAATATTCTATTCAAACTCTAGCTGCATTCCAGACTATACAGAGATTTTTAATATCCATATACTGGAATATCCAGAAACAAAAGAATCACAGTATTTCAACATTAGTTGATTTAGATAAATTAGGAATCTAGTTCTCCATCAATTTATTGTCAGTACGTATGAAAGGTATGGGAGATGATAAACAATTGGTATGTGACGGGCAGGTGTGAGCAACAAAAAGGAAGCAATCACGCCAAGTCTCAGGGAAAAAGGGTGGTTTAATATAAAGTGTGCAAACCTAAAACCCGTGCAATAGATCCGAATTAAGGATATAATGACCAGCGGTCAACTGGTACAAAGACAAGGCATATATAGACAGACAAACGACCATCAGGTGGGAACGGATCACGGGCTCCGCCCACCTGAGGGGCGTACACGACGTCACAAAACAACAACAACACAGCCGCTGTGGACAGAGGCGGCCGGTAGGGGGCCGCCTCACCGTGACAGTATTGGTATTAGTAGTATGATAGACAAGTAAATAAATAAAAGCTACCCAGATGACAGCTGCCAAAATTCTTGCTGAATTCTGAAAAACAGCTTCTGTCACCCGTAAACCAAAAGCTGGATAACCAAAAACCGCTACAGATGTAGCAAAAAGCAACTACTGTTCTGGCCTCAGTCAGCACGAGCTCAGGTCATAGCACTCACTGTCTAACACTGCAATATGGGGTTAGCCATGTCTCCATTCAACAAATTTTGCCCTACTCATAAATAGCACCCTTACAAAATTCAGATGTTGCAGAATAGGTGACACAACAATTTCAGAGAAACCTTCATTTTCCCATGCTGTTCAGTGATGAAGCGAATTTCTTCATCAATGCTGAGGTCATCTGAGTCACAGATACTGGTCGGACACAGCCCATCACTGGACTGATCCATCTACAACTTCAGTCATGGTATGAAGTGGTTTTTGGGTTACACGAACTGTGGAACTTTTCTTCATTAACCCCTTTGGATCTCACTCTGTGGGGCCATGTCAATGCACGTGGTTACTCTGTGAAAATACAGAATATCACAACCTTTAAAGACTGAATGCTTGTTGCTTGCACTGGCATTCAACCAGATGTTTTGGTGAAAGCTCATCATGAATGGGAGAAGAGGATAGCCATAAGAATTATATGTGGTGGGCAGCACTTTTAACACATGTAAGGTTCAACACAAAAACATTTGTTAGTGTTAGCGAACACAGCAGCTCACTGGACTAGCTTCAGACAAAGACGAGGAACAAACACGACACAGACACACACTTAAATACACAGACATTAATAAGACACAAGTGCGACACATGATGCTAACAGTATAAGCAACAGGTGAAATTAATAACACATGCGCAGACTGTCAGGGGCGGACTGTTACGTTGACATGAAGCATGGACTGTGGATTTTTGTTGTTGTTGTAGCTTGTTTTGTTTTGTTTGGTGAATTTATCTACAAGTTTGGTGTGTCACACAGCTGCCTTCCTATTTGCAAAAGCTGAATCAAAGATGGCAACATTCAAAATGGCGGCATTCAAGATTAGTCATATGGCCTAATGGGATTCCCCCTTCCACCATAGCTTGTGTCTGACACAGGATAATACTCTACTGAATTCTTTTATTTTTTCTAAAATAATTAAAATTTTATTTTAGATTGGTGTTTCCTCACTGTTGAGACACCCTGTATTACAAGCTTACACCTAGAGCAAAAGATCCATTCAGTTGTTAAGGAAAATCATCAAACAAAAATTATTGGATGATTTACCACGGTGATGGACAATGACCCAAACCATACTGGCTCTGATAAACAAAACATGGAAAATGTTTTACAGGTCAAGTTAGCACAGAACTGTATGTATTTCATACCTGGAAGAGTAAATGTGCCTGCAGTACAACTTCATCATGGAAGACAACATAGATTCTCTTAAGGTTTTGTGACACTATTTATTATTAACAGATAATAATCAAATTATTTTGAATTAAATCTAATTTAGTAACCAATATTACAAAAGATACGTTGCAAGAAACATGATGTCTTTACTAAAAATAAAGAAGCAACTGTTTTGGCACTTTGAAATGGACTAACATTATTATTATTATTTAACATTATTATATTATGTTAAAGTTTATGTTATTTTGCTGCCTCAAAACACATTTATTTATTAGCAAAGTGAATTAACGCAGTGAATGTGGCAAATTTTTAAATATAATTTTTCATTTGTCATGATCACTGCTCAAAACTTTACAACTGCTCACCATCACTTTTGTTTAGAGAAATATGCAAGATATGCTTTATATTAATACTTGAATGTTTTTGATGGAATGAAACAGAGCATTGTAAGTGCTGGCCCACCGAAGAACAGCGTTAGCTCATTTGAAACAGCTGCCCCGAAGATCTCTCCAGTGTGTCTGTGCATCAAGCAAGAGACAATACCAGGTTGTTTTCTGTGCTGGCGTGATTTTTCTTTTTCTTTTCTTTTTTTGCCCACTCTGTCTTCACTAAAGTCCAGGTCAGGCAGCTAGTAAAGCCGTCCCCAAAACAGGCCCCTTAAGACAAGACTCTTTCTGTTAGGAATTCCCATGGAAACCAAGCAACTAACTGGAGGAGGGACATAATAACCTGCTCTGAGGAGAAAGGACGAACACCTGCCACCTCTGCAAATGGACGCTCAAGAACAGACTGCGTTAACACGTCACACAAAACACACTTTCACTGGCTCCCAAGGAGACCCCACACATCTGGTATTGCTTACAGTAATTGCCATTTATTGGTGTTATTTGTTTTCCTGTTCAGATTCACGTTGTTGTGATGCCTTGATTCAAGTTCTCTAAGAGCAGATGCCTCGTCATCTATCACTGTGGAACAGTTAATAATTTGTCAGATTGCTTGCATACTGTGTAGGTGTATAAATGTGTAAAATATTATCTAATGCAGAACGTGATACTCTAAAGGAAATGTTCGAAATAAAAAAATATATATTTTTGACTATTGTCCCCACTCCTCACTCATACTTCCCCACAGACCTGCAGCAAGTGGCAGCCATGACGTGGCCCGTGGCCCGTGGCGGAAGCGGAGCAGAGAGCTCTGGAAAGCACCACAAGGTCTTTTGCTCTGTTCATTAACAGTATTAATGATTAACTGAGGTGCCATTGTCTCAGGCCAGCTGTCTACTGTTTATCCAACTCTGAGCCCTTCATGTTCCATGGCTCACACAGAGTCTCCAACTCTCTTCAGTAGACAGCTGCCCCTCACATTCATGTGAAAATGAAGCTCTGAGTCCAACATATACTGTACTCTTGTAATGAGTGCACGAGACTTCATAGGGGACATTTCAGAGCTGTCCAGAAGACCAGTAATGTATTTCATGATGAATGTTTTGACCCCTTCATTGCTAATAGTTCTTCTCTTTGGTTGGGATGCAATTTTCTCAGCTTTCAGGTTTCCTTCACGTTGCTGCGGCCTGAAGTTGCTAAGCAGGAAATGTGGTGCTGTCATTTTTTTTTTAATAACTTGTAATATATCCGACTTCATTGCTTGGCAACCCATTTTGTTATTGCTTGTTTTGGTTCGATGTATTGTTTCACTTACCTTGTAATATTCCACCCTCATGGACCATGGTGTGAAACTCTGTGTGCTTAATGTCATTCAATCACACTTCCTTAATATTGCAGCCACTAATCTTTATCTAAATCTTGTTTTGCTGTAACTCCAAAGGGAATGAAGGGGCTGTTTTATCTTTACAAGACAAGGACTTTGATTCGGTCTTTCAAAGTGCCGCTACCTTCACTTTGGATCGGTGCTTTAATTGGCCAATCATCAAGAAGCTGTCTCAAGACCATCTGGAAATGATTATACAGCAGTAGGTCTCAGTCAAGCGCTTTCTTTGTAAAAGGCATAGCTGATCACAGAAATTATCGTGCTGAATTCAGTGTTGTACCAGAGAATCAAATGATATTTGAAGAAGAACCCTTACCCCTCTTGATAGAAGACAAAAGGAAAGTGAAAGCACTTATGGCCTTGTGGAGGTATATGTTTTAGCTGTGGTTGAAAGCAGCAGTCTGCATGAACTGGTGGTAGAAAGTACAAAATTATATGAACCAGTTACTAACCATAACCTTAACTCTAACCTGCCCGTAACCTAGTGACTACAGTTTGTGCATAGACAAAGCAAATGTGCTACTGTTGCTTCAGAATGATTTAAAAGGAATATTGTTCATTTCACTGTTTTAAGAACTATATTGCAATACAGTTTTTACAGTTTTATTGGATTAAGGTTAGGGTTACACCATCTGCTAACACCCATACACTGATCACTTCCTGCGGAACATTCCTAACGCCTTTAGACTCAGGTCCATTTTAATAAATGTTAAGATTTAGGTGCTTTGTGAGTCTTGGGTAGCTTAATTTCAAATAAGTCTCTCTTAAGTATTTTTCACGTAGGCCTAGATTTTCAGTGCTCTTTTTACCACTGTTATTTTGTGTGTGTGTGTGTGTGTGTAATAAGAAATCCCATCTGACTTGTCTTAGTGAATAATTTGGTGACAGTGCAGTGTGTCTGAGCCAGCATACTTCAGGCTCTGTCTGTCTGCGTGAGTCTGTGTAGCGCACTGCATATTTTGGAAAAAAAAGTCTTTAAATGACATCATCCAAGTTTAAACTTGGCCTGCCAGAAGACAGGCAGAGCAACACGTGAGGGGTCCCACAACACAGACCATGCGTGGGTGTGTGCATGACAAGAATGCACCCCGGCTGAGCAAAGAGACGTGTCTTGGTTAAATGATTTATTGCAGCAGCAGTACGGGGAGCACAGTTCAGCAACCACACACTTCACTTCAGACATGACCTGTGCAGTCTTAACTATGATGTCACGATGGTGCATGTGCTTTGGCAAACCACATTCTGCATCAAGTAGCATTTGGGTTCATTATCGCTGCCTGGTTGTTGCATGTCCTTTGACATGTGCTGCATATCACAACATATGTCGTGCCCACACAGCGGAGCTCGCTGCGTAGTGAAGGGAGGCGCAGGGAGGCGCAGGTGAGCCTGGAGAAGGTGGTTCATCCTGTCTCACCTCCCAGATGTCTCAGCAGGGAGACACCAACAAACCACACAGTCCTTTCATAATACACATCCACACTATAATACCCCCCACTCTGCTGGGGAAAAGAGGTTTTATTGCCGCAGTGACGTTTTATGAATTGTGTTGATGATTGAGGACGTTGATGAATTTAGCGGGATACTTTATATCCATTAATGTATATGGGGTAACTTTCAGGGTAAGTTGGAAGAAGCAGACACACAGATTTTGACTTGAGAACATGTGCAGACATGCAGACGTTAATGCTCCATGACGGGGACCTCTATTCCTGGGCATTTGTGTTCCAGAGAGAGAGAGAGAGAGAGAGAGAGAGAGAGTACAGCAGAGAGAGCTGAGCAAGATTTGACATCCATAATTTCCTTTCATTGGCAGTGGTCACATGCTGAGTGTGTGGGCGAGATAGCTGAGTGAAAGTGAAATGCGATAAAGGGGTGAGGCACCCTCTCTCTCTCTCTCTTTCTCTTTCACACACACACACACACACACACACACACACACACATCAGAAACACACGTTTATTATGTCCTTACAGCAGTGAGGTGAAGAATGCTAATATAAATGTGCAACAAATCACCTTGGCAATAGGGACAGACAAACGGCCAACATAAAATTAAGTACAGTAAGATAAATATAGAAAGATAAACTTCAAATAGCCTGTGTAATCTGTATACACATAACAATATATGTATGTTATATATATCAAAAAAAGACTATATATAAACATAAAAGAGAAGTACACATACAATAGCAAGTAAAGGAATGTGCAATGTCACATAAGTACAGATGAGGTCAAGAAGTGAGGTGCTGAGGTCCATACATACCGTACACGTCCAGATAAGAGAACTGAGTGGCTATATCAATATATATCTAAATGTAAATATTTGATTAGAAAGTGTATATTACAACAAATGAAAGTGCATATATGGGGTTGTTATTCAGAAGAATTAGAGTTAGAGTGTATTTAATAAAGTGCGTAACAGTAATTTAAATCAGAGGGATGTGAGAGGGGTCCTTGTTTAGGAGGGAGAGCACCAGAGACAAGAGGCTGAGAAGGTGCTGGCTGGTCCGACTCTTTGGGGCTCTCATGCTTGGTCTCCACAGTGGTGGGAAGAAGGAGTGCCTGGGGTGTGAAGCATCAGCCATGATTGCCCCAACCGTCCATCCCCCCCCCCCCGATTCTTCCTGGGTGGGAGTGTGGGGGCCTTGATAGGCGACTTTCTCTGCCCCTCGCACCATTGGTTTCAGCTTGCAATTGGCCTGAGAGGATGTAGAACTGAACCAGAGAGAGAGATGGAGGATGTGATGGTGGACTCTGTTATAGCAGTGTAAATCTGCACCAGGAGTGTTGAGGTGGCCCAAAGGTCTTGAGTTGATGCAGGAAATACGAGCACTGCTGAGCCTTCCTCATTGCTGCAGGCTCTGGTAATTGTAAATCTTATTGTAATATTAAGTTATGGCATTCATAAACTTCACAAATGCTAATCAATAATCAATGTCATATCACTATCCTGCTAGAAATTCCTGAGATGTAACTATATAAGATAAGATAAACTTTATTGATCCCACGAATGGGAAATTCAGTTTCCCCATTCACACCGAGTTCAGTTTTCCCATCCACACCGAGAACCTAGAGTGGCCACACTTCAGGGTGCCGCCGTACAGATTAGGGAGAAACATAGAGATAGACATTAGGAGGAGACAAAAAAATATGACCACAGATTATTCTCATGAACAGGACAACAGTCTGTGTGCATGCAAAAAATCCCCATAGCACATACAGCATTGATAACACAGACAGTAAGCAGTGAGAGGTGTGATCCATTCAGAGAGGGGGGGGGGGGGCAGAGGCCTGGCACAGAGTTTTTGTGTCAAAGTTCGCGGTGGAAGGCGAGAGCCATCTCTGACAGTCTCTGTGTGGGGGTAGGAGCAGGTAACCAAGACGACGATATGTACCACATTGCTCAGAATCTGCTTGTGTGACATTATGAGAGGGAGAAAGATTATCTGAAGGCCACATGTTTGGGGAAGGAGTTGTCGTTGGAACAGCAGGGGGGGCATTAAGTCTCCTAGTGCCATGTGGCCAGCAGAGTGCAATGATTACAAAGAGAGCTGTGTCATTTCCATCAGAGAGTACAATGTGCTCGGTCCTTTATGGACTCCTGGTTTGTGTGTGTGTGTGTGTCTGTGAGTGTATTCACACACTTTGGATGGTCATGGTTGGTGCCCTTTGGTAGTGTGTCATGTCCTAAGCAAGCTTGTCGTGCAAAATATTAGGAATCAACACCCCTGCTGTGCATGATCCCACGAGCACCTCCATGTGTGTATCACTAGGCTTGTGTATCTCTAGATATACAATAAGAAGGGTCACTTAGAGAATAGCAGGAACTTTTCTGTGACAAGGCGTATCCTGCACTAATGTTGACTCATCTCTAATTCTGGATAAGAACATGTACTATGTCAATAATTAGATTAAAATAAATGGTCGTTGCATATGCATACACAGTATGATCTGGTAGGCATGGCCTCCCTCTAAAAACGTATAACGTATTCAATCTCCTGAGCCTCTGCTAAATGGTCCTGGGTAAACTGGTGGAGTGAGCGCGTGCAGTTAGAGCTGCATCTGCTCTCTGATTGGCTGCTGCAGTGTCACCATGGCATCCTTCCAGCCTCCTCTGGCTCTGGCTACATCTTTCCACCCTGTGCAGTGTCAGCCCGGAGGAGACGTGCTCCACACAGGCAGGCCAGCCGGTGTCACAGGGTGCACGCCACCGCCGGCGAGGCTGAGAGCCAGCACACACACGTTCAGTCCAGCAAACATGCAAACACACACAATATCGGACTGGTCCTGTTTGATACTGCACCCCTGTGTCCAGGACATAATTTAACCCCCCCCCCCCCCTTTCCCCCGTTTAAGCCCTTGTATTGACTGTTCACCATACAGTGCATCACTGTTTGAAAGTGTTTACAGCTATTATGATCCAATATCACCATCTAGAGGCTAGTAGTGTAATTACTACTATGGTGGCTGGCCAAATGAATGCAATGCTCTTTTAGTCATTCACGTTTTGCACGTTATTATATAAGCAGTGGTGAAAAGTAATGAAATTCAAATACTTTATTAACATTTTGAACACAAGTAGGCAGTGACTTTAGATCAACCAAGTGGTGAACCAGTCACTTGATTTCATATCAATTAAATATAAATTTAATGAAAAAATGAATTAAATTAATGAAATGATCACATTCATAGTTAGGGATAGTCTGCAGAGGCTCTCTGTATGTTACCTCAAAAACTTCACAGTAAACAACTTCAAGTATTAACGCTTTAAATTAGTCATTATGAGGCACCTTAGACCTTTACTTTAAAATGTTAAAACAACAAAACATTTTCTTTAACTCAAGTAAAAGGTAAGTACAGTTTCTACATACACTCACCAGCCTTGTTATAAGCATCCACTATCCTACTAACACTATCCTACTAACACTATTCTACATAAGTGAGGTACACTTATACAGGTATTGTATAAGTGTACATGTACAGACCATATCTGTTTACATCAGACAGCGTCTATCCATTTGAACAATGGTCGGTTTCCAACCACAAGACCACTATTTGGGTAGTTCCCCAGAATCAATACTGTCATGCTAGTGGGACAGTTGTGGTGATTCGGCTTGTGTAAGTTTATCAGGCACAGCTACTGTCATTTCTACTCTTGCAGTGTCACATTGAGAGTATAACTGCACACCTGCAATGTGTACCTACAAGATAAAGGGGCTAGTTCGTTTACACTTAGCCTTAAAGGCACTTCTGCTTACTGTAGGGCATTTTCAATGTGTGTGGTAGGAGAGCAAAAACGAAGAACTTCACAGTAAAATATCAGTTTGAGGTAATCTTTGGATGGAAAGACTCTTTCAGGTACAGTTTTATTGAGTTACTTAATAAAGAAATGAGGAATATTACTTATGATAGTAATGGTAAACTTTAATTGCCACTTGATTATTATCACACTTCTATTAGAACAAATCTAAAAGCACTTTGCTTGCACATCTTATGAAGACATCTGTCCTAAACATCCTGTGTGGTTTTATGTCCCTGTCACGGTACGGCGGGCCCCCTGCTGGTCGCCCCCGTCCACAGCGGCAGTTGTTTTGTTGTTGTTCGTCCCTCAGGTGGGCGGGGCCTATTATCCGCCTCACCTGATGGTCGTTTGTTTGTCTATGTCTTGTCTTTGTACCAGTTGTCTGCTGGTCATTGTATCCTTCATTTGGAACTTGTCACGAGTTTTTGGTTTGTTCACTTTCTACATTAAAACCTCCCTTTTCCCTGAGACTTGGCGTGATTGCTTCCATTTTATTTCGCACTCCCTGACCGTCACTGTCCCGTAAACTTGGCGAATTTTAATCTCTTCTCTCTCTCTCTCTCTCTCTCTCTCTCTCTCTCTCTCTCTCTCTCTCTCTCTCCATATACATATATTTATACAGTAAATACATTAAATTTAGTTTGCAGAAGTAGTAATTATTTTAAAAATTTACACATATATTATATATTTCTTAAGAAGTCTCTAGATGTAAAAGTGCAGAGATTAGATATCTCTGATTAGACATTTCTATCTTTTCCCAGAGTTCAGTTTGAAGGCACCATCTTCTTCGTCTATTAGCCTGCAGAAGATACACAACTCTATAGTTACTGACCTTTGAAGGTCAATCATCCCCTTTATCAATAGTCTAGAGCAGGTATCACCAAATGGCGGACCGCGGTCCGGATCCGGACCCGAACGCCGTCCTGTCCGGACCCAATCACATTCCTGATTAACTGGATACGGACCCAAATGCCAAAAAAAATTTAACGGGAGACTATATTTTAAACCGGAGAATTTATTTTCAGACGAGTGTTACGTTCACCACCCATTTGACTGCGGTCAAGCCAGCCCTCACTTAAAAAATCTTGGTCAAGCCAGCCCCCGAAAAAATTGCGAAGTTGCGCGTATACCATAGATTACGGTAATGGGTGATGCTGCCTGTGATTCCACATTTAATTCCACAAGTAAATCGTTTAATTCAGAACTAATAAATCATGACTCAAACTGTATTTAATGTCTATGAAAATAAAAACCTTGAAAGTAAATTTAAATTATTACATTTGTTACTTTTACACCGTTTTATATTTACAGTGTCATTAAAAAAAATCCTCCTGATTGCACTGAATAATTTCACTACAGAATGGTAGAACACCACCTACAGATGTCACTCAGTCAAGATCAAGAAGATCTGATGTGGCATTTCAAAGTAAAGGTCCTCAAATTACCATATTTGATAAACTTTATTCTATGTTTACAGTGTCATAAAAAAAATCCTCCTGATTGCACTCAATAATTTCACTACAGAATGGTAGAACACCACCTACAGATGTCAATCATGTAAGATCAAGAAGATCTGATGTGGCATTTCAAAGTAAAGGTCCCTCAAATTTCCATATTTGATCAATTTTATTCTATGTTTACAGTGTCATTAAAAAAAATCCTCCTGATTGCACTCAATAATTTCACTACAGTATGGTAGAACACCACCTATAGATGTCACTCAGTCAAGATCAAGAAGATCTGATGTGGCATTTCAAAGTAAAGGTCCCTCAAATTTCCATATTTGATCTTTTTTTTTCTATGTTTACAGGGTCATTAAATAAAATCCTCCTGATTGCACTAAATAATTTCACTACAGTATGGTAGAACACCACCTAGAGATGTCACTCAGTCAAGATCAAGAAGATCTGATGTGGCATTTCAAAGTAAAGGTCCCTCAAATTACCATATTTGATAAACTTTATTCTATGTTTACAGTGTCATAAATAAAAATCCTCCTGATTGCACAGGATAATTTCACTACAGAATGGTAGAACACCACCTACAGATGTCACTCATGTAAGATCAAGAAGATCTGATGTGGCATTTCAAAGTAAAGGTCCCTCAAATTACCATATTTGATAAACTTTATTCTATGTTTACAGTGTCATAAATAAAAATCCTCCTGATTGCACAGGATAATTTCACTACAGAATGGTAGAACACCACCTACAGATGTCACTCATGTAAGATCAAGAAGATCTGATGTGGCATTTCAAAGTAAAGGTTCCTCAAATTACCATATTTGATTAACTTTATTCTATGTTTACAGTGTCATAAATAAAAATCCTCCTGATTGCACAGGATAATTTCACTACAGAATGGTAGAACACCACCTACAGATGTCACTCATGTAAGATCAAGAAGATCTGATGTGGCATTTCACAGTAAAGGTCCCTCAAATTACCATATTTGATAAACTTTATTCTATGTTTACAGGGTCATTAAAAAAATCCTCCTGATTGCACTCAATAATTACACTACAGTATGGTAGAACACCACCTAGAGATGTCACTCAGTCAAGATCAAGAAGATCTGATGTGGCATTTCAAAGTAAAGGTCCCTCAAATTTCCATATTTGATCATTTTTTTTCTATGTTTACAGGGTCATTAAATAAAATCCTCCTGATTGCACTCAATAATTTCACTACAGTATGGTAGAACACCACCTAGAGATGTCACTCAGTCAAGATCAAGAAGATCTGATGTGGCATTTCAAAGTAAAGGTCCCTCAAATTACCATATTTGATAAACTTTATTCTATGTTTACAGTGTCATAAATAAAAATCCTCCTGATTGCACAGGATAATTTCACTACAGAATGGTAGAACACCACCTACAGATGTCACTCATGTAAGATCAAGAAGATCTGATGTGGCATTTCAAAGTAAAGGTCCCTCAAATTTCCATATTTGATCAATTTTATTCTATGTTTACAGTGTCATTAAAAAAAATCCTCCTGATTGCACTCAATAATTTCACTACAGTATGGTAGAACACCACCTCTAGATGTCACTCAGTCAAGATCAAGAAGATCTGATGTGGCATTTCAAAGTAAAGGTCCCTCAAATTACCATATTTGATAAACTTTATTCTATGTTTACAGTGTCATAAATAAAAATCCTCCTGATTGCACAGGATAATTTCACTACAGAATGGTAGAACACCACCTACAGATGTCACTCATGTAAGATCAAGAAGATCTGATGTGGCATTTCAAAGTAAAGGTCCCTCAAATTTCCATATTTGATCAATTTTATTCTATGTTTACAGTGTCATTAAAAAAAATCCTCCTGATTGCACTCAATAATTTCACTACAGTATGGTAGAACACCACCTATAGATGTCACTCAGTCAAGATCAAGAAGATCTGATGTGGCATTTCAAAGTAAAGGTCCCTCAAATTACCATATTTGATTAACTTTATTCTATGTTTACAGTGTCATAAATAAAAATCCTCCTGATTGCACAGGATAATTTCACTACAGAATGGTAGAACACCACCTACAGATGTCACTCATGTAAGATCAAGAAGATCTGATGTGGCATTTCAAAGTAAAGGTTCCTCAAATTACCATATTTGATTAACTTTATTCTATGTTTACAGTGTCATAAATAAAAATCCTCCTGATTGCACAGGATAATTTCACTACAGAATGGTAGAACACCACCTACAGATGTCACTCATGTAAGATCAAGAAGATCTGATGTGGCATTTCACAGTAAAGGTCCCTCAAATTACCATATTTGATAAACTTTATTCTATGTTTACAGGGTCATTAAAAAAATCCTCCTGATTGCACTCAATAATTACACTACAGTATGGTAGAACACCACCTAGAGATGTCACTCAGTCAAGATCAAGAAGATCTGATGTGGCATTTCAAAGTAAAGGTCCCTCAAATTTCCATATTTGATCATTTTTTTTCTATGTTTACAGGGTCCTAAAAAAATCCTCCTGATTGCACTCAATAATTTCACTACAGAATGGTAGAACACCACCTACAGATGTCACTCAGTCAAGATCAAGAAGATTTGATGTGGCATTTCAAAGTAAAGGTCCCTCAAATAACCAGATTTGATCAATTTTACTGTATGTTTACAGTGTCATTAAAAAAAATCCTGCTGATTGCACTCAATAATTTCACTATAGAATGGTAGAACACCACCTACAGATGTCACTCATGTAAGATCAAGAAGATCTGATGTGGCATTTCAAAGTAAAGGTCCCTCAAATTTCCATATTTGATCATTTTTTTTCTATGTTTACAGGGTCATTAATAAAAATCCTCCTGATTGCTCTCAATAATTTCACTACAGAATGGTAGAATACCACCTAAATGTGTCTCTCAGTCAAGATCAAAAAGATCTGATGCATTATTTCAAAATAAAGGTCCATCAAATGACCAGATTTGATCAATTTTACTCTACATTTACAGTGTCATTAAAAAGAATCCTTCTGATTGCTCAGAATAATTTCACTACAGAATGATAGAATACCAACTAAAGGTGTCACTCTGTCAAGATCAAGCAGATGTGATGTGCCATTTCAAAATAAAGGCCCTCTAAATTATCATTTTGATCAATTTTACTCTGCATTTACACTGTCATTAAAATGAATCCTTCTGATTGCACAGAATAATTTCACTACAGAATGGTACAATACCACCTAAAGGTGTCACTCAGTCAAGATCAAGAAAATGTGATGTGTCATTTCAAAATAAAGGTTCCTGAAATTACTAAAATATGGAGTAATAATCAAAAAAATGTTTAGTCCACTACAGACCTTTCTATATGTCTGTGGAGTTGCTGCACCTAAATAAAACACTTCGATTCCTGTTTTCAGAAGCTAGACAGAAATTAAATTAAAAAAATAAAACAATGGACATAAGAATACAATCACAGAATTAAAAAAGCATAATGTCTTAAGTAGAATTAAGGAATGAATAACATATAAGAGCTATACAGTTGCTTTATAAAAAGTAAAGTGAAATAAAACAGAGTATCAAATGTTTTGCGCTATATTCATATTCACAGTTCTGTATAGTATCTGTATATGAATGTGGACTGCTGATGACCAGAGTTTCTTTGGGAGTAGTGCTGGCTGTACACGCAATATTCTGTACATCTAGGTGGTCTGCTGATGTGTGGGTTTTACTAGGAGCAGTGTGGGTTGTGTAGTCTAACAGCAGTGGAAAAGATGAAGAAAACTATGAAGACTAAAGTGAAGAAACTATTGACTGTAGCAGCTGTCCAGTGCTGTCTAAGTATATTGCCATCTCTTGCACTGGGTCCAAGAGGTTTATCAGGACAGACCAGGCCCTCTTAATGAGTTGGTCATTCTGCTTCCTGTCTGCAGTCAAGATGCTGCTGCCCCATTATCATTCCATTGCTTAGTAAACCTTGATGTTTTATCATTTATTCAGCAGGTTGCTGCTGAACAATGAATGGGAATTAGTTCAAATAAGCAAACGTCTTCCTAGAATTGATTAAAACAATAAAACAGGGGCATTGGAAAGCCGTTTGCCCCAAATCCCACACACATGCCTAACATTGTATTGTATCTTCTAGGAGGTCAGGCAGTGTTCTTCTTCTTC
The DNA here is from genome assembly GCF_052324685.1 of Brachyhypopomus gauderio. NCBI lineage: Eukaryota > Metazoa > Chordata > Actinopteri > Gymnotiformes > Hypopomidae > Brachyhypopomus > Brachyhypopomus gauderio. Next base: position 12,985,513 of record NC_135216.1, on the reverse strand, counting down.
TTTCTGCTATTCCCGTTTAGGGGTCGCCACAGCGGATCAAACTCCTCCATCTGGCCCTGTCTTGAGTGTCCTCCACTGACACACCAGCCACTCTCATATCCTCTTCCACTGCATCCATAAACCTCCTCTTAGGTCTACCTCTCCTCCTCTTGCCTGGAAGTTCCATCCTCAAGACCCTCCTACCAATATACCTCTCCTCCCTCCTCTGTACATGTCCAAACCACCTCAATCTCGCTTCTCTAACTTTATCTCCAAAACATGCTACATGTGCTGATCCTCTAATAAACTCATTTCTAATCCTATCCTTCCTCGTCACTCCAAATGAGAATCTCAACATCTTCATCTCAGACACCTCCATCTCCCTCACCTGTCTCTTTGTCAGTGCCACTGTCTCCAGTCCATACAACATAGCAGGTCTCACTACTGTCCTATAGATCTTTCCTTTCATTCTTGCTGACACCCTTCTATCACAGATCACCCCAGACACTTTATGCCATCCACCCCAGCCTGCCTGCACTCTCTTCTTTACCTCTCTTTCACTTCCTCCATTACTCTGTACCCTTGACCCTAAGTAGGTAAACTCGTCAACCTTCACCAAATCAACTCCTTGTAACTGGACCTGTCCACCGTCTGCCCTCTCATTCACACACATGTACTCTGTTTTACTCCTGCTCACTTTCTCCAAAGCATATCTCCATCTTTCCAAGCTCACCTCCACCTGCTCCCTACTCTCACTACAGATCACAATGTCATCAGCAAACATCATAGTCCAAGGGGACTCCTGCCTAACGTGCCTAACCTCGTCGTCTGCCCATGACAATTGCAAACAGGTGTCATATTCTGCCCTGCTTCATTCTTGTCTTTCTGTCTTTGTTTTCATTGTCCTGTCAGTGCCATGTGCCTGTGTTTACATTTCTGCCATGTGCTCCTAGTGTCCGCCCACTGTCACCGCACCTCACACGCTCATGAATGAATGAATGAATGAATGTTCAATTTATATAGCGCCTTTCAGGATACCCAAGGCGCTTTACAATTTTAACACTGGCAAACTCCCTTATCCAGAGCGACTTACATTTTTAGCTCTTTTTTTTAACATACAAGTGAGCAATTGAGGGTTAAGGGCCTTGCTCAGGGGCACCTCAGTCATGGCCTCAGGTCTGGGAATCGAACCTACGACCCTCCGGTCACAAGACCAGTTCCCTAACCACCAGGCTTCAGAGGTTCCAAACTTCAGAGGTTCCTGCCCTTTGTTTCTAATTGGGATTATGTGGCTGAACACATTGAGCTACCGGGGATGACAAGTCTCACACAACCAATCACACACAACGGCAAGAAGCAGCAGCCAACTGCGCACTCTCTACCAGGATCCACAGCCCCCTGTGGGACTGAATGGGGTGCAGGAAGGGGAGAGAGGACAGACCCTAGTGACAGAGCACCATCCACCATTGGACATACAAGCATAGACACTCAGACAACAGACACAGATACACACTCAGGGAGAATTTGTCTGGGACTGCCAATTTACCTAACTTCCATGTCTTCGGACTGTGGGAGGGAACCGGAGACCCCGGAGGAAACCCACGCAAACACGGGGAGAACATGGAAACTCCACTCAGATAGGGACTTGAACCCAAGACCCCAGTGCAGAGAAGCAAACATGCTTTCAGTTGCTCTGGTTGTCTCCCTCTTGTTAGCCCCAGCTGTTTGTCATTTGTGCCTGTATATATCCCTGGTTGTTTGCCTTATATTTGCTTGGAGTTTTTTATTATTTTATTGATTTGCCAATAAGTCAGTATTTCTACTTTAATTTTGTCTTTGTTCTCTTGGTTTGTTTGTTTCTTGCACTTGCATCCTGCCTCCTCAGATCACCTGATGTGATAGAAGGTAACTCAGGATAACAGGTGGGCAATGATGTCATTAAATGAGATACATTTATTGATAATGATAGACAGACTGTGACGGGCAGGTGTGAGCAACGAAAAGGAAGCGATCACGCCAAGTCTCAGGGAAAAAGGATGGTTTAATAGAAAGTGTGCAAACCAAAACCCGTGCAATAGATCCAAATTAAGGATATAATGACCAGCGGTCAACTGGTACAAAGACAAGACCTATATAGACAGACAAACGACCATCAGGTGGGAACGGATCACGGGCTCCGCCCACCTGAGGGGCGTACACGACATCACAAAACAACAACAACACAGCCGCTGTGGACGGAGGCGACCGGTAGGGGGCCGCCTCACCGTGACACAGACTACTTAGAGTAGTCTCTCTATATATAAAGAGTCCATATGAAAGAAAGTCTGGAATACAATAAGGGATGTTATTGGTTCAGTAAATTGTTATTATTATTATTATTTAATATTATAAAATATTAAAAATATTTTACATATACACTTTATTTTGAAATGGCACATAACATCTGCTTGATCTTGACAGAGTGACACCATTAGGTGGTATTCTACCATTCTGTAGTGAAATTATTCTGTGCAATCAGTGGGATTCCTTTTAATAACAGTGTAAATGCAGAGTAAAATTGATCAAAATGATAATTTAGTGGGCCTTTATTTTGAAATGGCACATCACATCTGCTTGATCTTGACAGAGTGACACCTTTAGTTGGTATTCTATCATTCTGTAGTGAAATTATTCTGAGCAATCAGAAGGATTCTTTTTAATGACACTAAATGTAGAGTAAAATTGATCAAATCTGGTCATTTGATGGACCTTTATTTTGAATTGACACATCAGATCTTCTTGATCTTACATAAGTGACACCTGTAGGTGGTATTCTACCATGCTGTAGTGAAATTATTCTGTGCAATCAGGAAGATTCTTTTTAATGACCCTGTAAATATAGAGTAAAATTGATCAAATCTGGTCATTTGATGGACCTTTATTTTGAAATAATGCATCAGATCTTTTTGATCTTGACTGAGAGACACATTTAGGTGGTATTCTACCATTCTGTAGTGAAATTATTCTGTGCAATCAGGAGGATTCCTTTTAATAACAATGTAAACATAGAGTAAGATGTATCAAATCTGATAATGTGGAGTGCCTTATTTTGAAATGATACATCAGATCTTCTTGATCTTGACTGAGTGACATCTCTAGGTGGTGTTCTACCATACTGTAGTGAAATTATTGAGTGCAATCAGGAGGATTTTATTTAATGACCCTGTAAACATAGAAAAAAAATGATCAAATATGGAAATTTGAGGGACCTTTACTTTGAAATGCCACATCAGATCTTCTTGATCTTGACTGAGTGACATCTATAGGTGGTGTTCTACCATACTGTAGTGAAATTATTGAGTGCAATCAGGAGGATTTTTTTTTATGACCCTGTAAACATAGAAAAAAAAAGATCAAATATGGAAATTTGAGGGACCTTTACTTTGAAATGCCACATCAGATCTTCTTGATCTTGACTGAGTGACATCTAGAGGTGGTGTTCTACCATACTGTAGTGAAATTATTGAGTGCAATCAGGAGGATTTTTTTTAATGACACTGTAAACATAGAATAAAATTGATCAAATATGGAAATTTGAGGGACCTTTACTTTGAAATGCCACATCAGATCTTCTTGATCTTACATGAGTGACATCTGTAGGTGGTGTTCTACCATTCTGTAGTGAAATTATCCTGTGCAATCAGGAGGATTTTTATTTATGACACTGTAAACATAGAATAAAGTTTATCAAATATGGTAATTTGAGGGACCTTTACTTTGAAATGCCACATCAGATCTTCTTGATCTTGACTGAGTGACATCTCTAGGTGGTGTTCTACCATACTGTAGTGAAATTATTGAGTGCAATCAGGAGGATTTTATTTAATGACCCTGTAAACATAGAAAAAAAATGATCAAATATGGAAATTTGAGGGACCTTTACTTTGAAATGCCACATCAGATCTTCTTGATCTTGACTGAGTGACATCTATAGGTGGTGTTCTACCATACTGTAGTGAAATTATTGAGTGCAATCAGGAGGATTTTTTTTTATGACCCTGTAAACATAGAAAAAAAAAGATCAAATATGGAAATTTGAGGGACCTTTACTTTGAAATGCCACATCAGATCTTCTTGATCTTGACTGAGTGACATCTAGAGGTGGTGTTCTACCATACTGTAGTGAAATTATTGAGTGCAATCAGGAGGATTTTTTTTAATGACACTGTAAACATAGAATAAAATTGATCAAATATGGAAATTTGAGGGACCTTTACTTTGAAATGCCACATCAGATCTTCTTGATCTTACATGAGTGACATCTGTAGGTGGTGTTCTACCATTCTGTAGTGAAATTATCCTGTGCAATCAGGAGGATTTTTATTTATGACACTGTAAACATAGAATAAAGTTTATCAAATATGGTAATTTGAGGGACCTTTACTTTGAAATGCCACATCAGATCTTCTTGATCTTGACTGAGTGACATCTAGAGGTGGTGTTCTACCATACTGTAGTGAAATTATTGAGTGCAATCAGGAGGATTTTTTTTAATGACACTGTAAACATAGAATAAAATTGATCAAATATGGAAATTTGAGGGACCTTTACTTTGAAATGCCACATCAGATCTTCTTGATCTTACATGAGTGACATCTGTAGGTGGTGTTCTACCATTCTGTAGTGAAATTATCCTGTGCAATCAGGAGGATTTTTATTTATGACACTGTAAACATAGAATAAAGTTTATCAAATATGGTAATTTGAGGGACCTTTACTTTGAAATGCCACATCAGATCTTCTTGATCTTGACTGAGTGACATCTCTAGGTGGTGTTCTACCATACTGTAGTGAAATTATTGAGTGCAATCAGGAGGATTTTATTTAATGACCCTGTAAACATAGAAAAAAAATGATCAAATATGGAAATTTGAGGGACCTTTACTTTGAAATGCCACATCAGATCTTCTTGATCTTGACTGAGTGACATCTCTAGGTGGTGTTCTACCATACTGTAGTGTAATTATTGAGTGCAATCAGGAGGATTTTTTTAATGACCCTGTAAACATAGAATAAAGTTTATCAAATATGGTAATTTGAGGGACCTTTACTGTGAAATGCCACATCAGATCTTCTTGATCTTACATGAGTGACATCTGTAGGTGGTGTTCTACCATTCTGTAGTGAAATTATCCTGTGCAATCAGGAGGATTTTTATTTATGACACTGTAAACATAGAATAAAGTTAATCAAATATGGTAATTTGAGGAACCTTTACTTTGAAATGCCACATCAGATCTTCTTGATCTTACATGAGTGACATCTGTAGGTGGTGTTCTACCATTCTGTAGTGAAATTATCCTGTGCAATCAGGAGGATTTTTATTTATGACACTGTAAACATAGAATAAAGTTTATCAAATATGGTAATTTGAGGGACCTTTACTTTGAAATGCCACATCAGATCTTCTTGATCTTACATGAGTGACATCTGTAGGTGGTGTTCTACCATTCTGTAGTGAAATTATCCTGTGCAATCAGGAGGATTTTTATTTATGACACTGTAAACATAGAATAAAGTTTATCAAATATGGTAATTTGAGGGACCTTTACTTTGAAATGCCACATCAGATCTTCTTGATCTTGACTGAGTGACATCTCTAGGTGGTGTTCTACCATACTGTAGTGAAATTATTTAGTGCAATCAGGAGGATTTTATTTAATGACCCTGTAAACATAGAAAAAAAAAGATCAAATATGGAAATTTGAGGGACCTTTACTTTGAAATGCCACATCAGATCTTCTTGATCTTGACTGAGTGACATCTCTAGGTGGTGTTCTACCATACTGTAGTGAAATTATTGAGTGCAATCAGGAGGATTTTTTTTAATGACCCTGTAAACATAGAATAAAGTTAATCAAATATGGAAATTTGAGGGACCTTTACTTTGAAATGCCACATCAGATCTTCTTGATCTTACATGAGTGACATCTGTAGGTGGTGTTCTACCATTCTATAGTGAAATTATTCAGTGCAATCAGGAGGATTTTTTTAAATGACACTGTAAATATAAAACGGTGTAAAAGTAACAAAATGTAATAATTTACTTTTTACTCATTCTGTTCACCATTTAGATTTAAATGTGGAATCACAGGCCACATCACCCTTTACCGTAATCTATGAAATACGCGCAACTTCGCAATTTTTTTGGGGGCTGGCTTGACCAAGATTTTTTAAGTGAGGGCTGGCTTGACCGCAGTCCCATTTGAGTGTTACGTTGCCCCCCCCAACAACTTTCGTTCGCCACCCCCGCTCAACAACTTTCGTTCGCCACCGCGGACCCGGACCTAAGGTCTGAGCTATCTGCCAAAAATGGACCGCGGAAAAGATTTAATTGATTACCCCTGGTCTAGAGGATATCAGATCCTGCAAGTGTTTACAAAGCAAAAAAATGTCTTGGGACTGGCAAACTGAGACAGGCTGCAGTGACTTAAACTTCCTATCTGTGAAGGCCAAAGCTGAGTCAAAGTGACCTTGACTTTAGGCCGTATAAGTAACGCTTGCAAAAACATAACAGTTTGCCTTAGAGACATTCCCAAAGTCCATGGTATTCTCTCAACATCCTAAAGTGTTTTTGTGTCAACCAACCGGGACTACTGCAATACAGATTTTGCTCTTGTGGTTTATATTTTATTTTCTATTTTTATCTTCATCTGAACCACTTAATTTCTACTCTGTAAAACACTTTGTAAACCTTCTTAAAATATGCCATACAAAACTGTCACTCTGAGCTGGCCCAGCAGTAGGAGGGACACAACCACTAATGCACGCGCCCATACACACACACACACACACGCACACACACACACACACACACACACACACACACACACACACACACACACACACACGCCCTGCCCCTCTCTCAATCACCAACGTATTAGTTTATTCTCAGTGCCGTTTCCCCCTCGTATACTCCACTACAGGTCCCGCATAGGTCCTGCACTATCCTGATGTGCGGTCCTCGGCCCACCTGAGCAGGACGCCCATGCCTGTGTTGCTACTAAAGCCTTGTCTTCGTCATGCTGCTGTTAGCACACACCTTTAGTCTTTTAGTGAACTTTCACTGCCTCAACAGCTCTTTAATGTTTACTCCGCCTCTCAATTCCTCTGTGCCACTGATGTCACTAAAACATTATTATTATTATTATTATTATTATTATTATTATTATTATTAACAATAATAATAATAATATAATTACGGCAAAATGTGTCTTCTGCAGTTGTTATTACATCCAGTACTCTCCCTACATTCTAGTGATGTGGACTTTTCTTCTCCCTCTTATTGTAATGTTTGTTTGGGTTTGTTTAAGGTTGTTCATGATAATGTGCTTTTCAATGGCCTCTGTAATTCAAATGAGATGTAATACCTTTTTTTCATAATTTACCCTTTTTTTACTTTACACATGCTGATTACAGGGAAATGAAATGATCGGTTTCTCCTTTTTGGTAAGAGTTTCACATCTTCTTTTGGTGTGCTCTCATAGGTGGCTACAGTCACATGAGAAGCAAGGACTGAATCATACAGACACAGGCTTCTGCTACAACAGCAATCTACTACAGAATCAAGGCAAGTGTTCGCTGGCACACTATTCTATCTAAGAAAGTGATACTTTTCTCATAGCAACATGTACAAGAGCCTTAAAAAATGTTACAACGAACAGTTTGGATTATACAGTGATGTGTTCTATATCAATAGTTCCCGAGTATTTGATGGTATAACTGTTTAGAATGAAAAGGAGATTCACAGCACATGACTTTTCGTCCTGTAGTGCTTGTCAAATCTTTGGTTTTGTGTTTTTCTTCCCTCCAGATGACTGTCATGATAGTGTTGCTCATGGCAGGGCTGGTCACCAGCGCTGTGCACTGTCCTGATGGAACACAATGTCAGGAGAGAAATACATGCTGTTTAACTAATACAGGATATGCCTGCTGCCCGTATCCCTCTGTAAGGGTACATTACACTGTCTCACAAGTACTCTGGAGTGTAGTAAAAAATGTGGTGATGCTCAGATAGGTGTGAAGGGATCTGTTCAAAAGAGCATGTAACAAAATGAAGAGGACTTTACTACACTGTACTACACTGTGGTAGCCTGAGGCGTCACCTGAAATCGCCTGAACTCAAACATTCTATTTGGAACTGTGTGTCAATATGTTGTAAGTAAATGCTAATTAAAAAGTAATGAATGTCTTCTTTTAGGCTGTCTGTTGTTTAGATAAGGCCCACTGTTGTCCACAAGACTATCGCTGTGACCCGGAGACAAAGAACTGTGTGAAAAATGGAGTACCATGGTACAGATTCCCCTCGTCCCTTCAGATACCAGCTGAAAAGCCCAAGAAAATCTCTCTCTCACCTCAGGTAAAGTCTGTAGGCAATTCCTGGTCTACTGACCCCTATGATCCAGTTAATTTAATTGATTTTACAAAGTATTTTTGTATGCACGATTCACAGTGTGTATGTCAGTGTCTGGTAACATTGTACCCATGGCAACACTGACGTTTGGTGGTAATTGTACCACCTCTAAATGACTGCCAACTACCAGTGGGTGGTGATTACTGGATATTTTGAAATCGTGGCATAACCCCTTGTTTTGAAGGAAGGAAATTATATTGCACATCCTAACAGAAACTGATTTTGGCTTTATGAAACAAACAAACAATTTAATCTGTAAAACAAATCAAATGGATTTCAAAGCTCAATATTTACTAATTTAGTGATGGAAAACATGTCCAGAAGAGCCCAGTATGGATGTTCTAGTCCAAGATAGTACATGTTTACATTTCTGAGAACACTTTTAATGATTCTTACATACACCATGTACTAATTTTCTTTTTAAATAATTTTTTTTAAATAACTCATTGACATCAACGGTCAGGGAATTGACTGTTAGCCTCTTAGTGTACACTGTTAGTTTCTGCTACATTTGGGTGCAGGCATCCTGTTATAGAATGACCGCGGGAGGGATTGAGACGGAAGTCATTATAAGAATTTACGCACCGTTGTTGTTTATTAAGCAATCGCCCAGGTCTCCAAACACACTTTCCCCTGAATGAGTACCAACATCCGCCAAATTAAGAAACAAAAAAAAATAATAATAATTAACTATTTACCAAATAACAAAATAAATAAACAAATACACCAAGATTACATCCTCAGATCTTGACTCACTCATGGCCCTTTGTTTGTAAAGTAGGCCTACACAGCGTTTCAATACTGGCTCAGGCAGCCGTCGCCTAGCGGCATCTTACCAATCATTTTTTCCTCTCGCCTCCGCTCTTAGGCTCCACCTTTTATATAATCGGCACAACCATTATCCAATAATATATGCTAATTACTAGAGGTGCCAACTAGACCGAACATATTTTAAAACACTACAATGTAAATACATTTGTTAAAATACAACCTTTCACGAAACGCGACAAATAATTCCTAATATCCCCCTTTACTCTATACCACTTAAAACCTCCCATGAAAAGCACAACATCCCAAGGAACAGGTGTCAGCCCTGTTACACATCCTTAATCTGAAATCCGTATTTCAATCCGTACAAATTATTGTATTGCAATGTGCATTATAGAAGCAAGCACATTTTAACCATTTTTTCCATCTGTACATTGAATTGATTTCTCATTATTACATCTAATGCAGGCTGGGGTCATACGGTGTAGCAGTCGCTTCTACTGTCCTGCTGGGCACACCTGCTGCAAGGCGCCAACCGGCCAGTGGGGATGTTGCCCATATCCTCTGGTAAACTTCTCATTCATATGAATATTCTCTATAAACTGATTTATAGAGCAATAACTATGTATGGTATAGCCTATATTTAGGGGACCATATAATGGTATGGTGGTATGTACTGTTAAGCTTGCTTGTTTCGAGTGGCATTGTTTTTGGTTTGTGTTGTCTTTCATTGCTCTGTGTTCTCTTTTGAAGGGTCAATGTTGTAAAGATGGGAAACACTGCTGTGAATACGGCTACGACTGTGACCCTACATTCTCCCAGTGCAAGAAGAAAAACCTTTTAGGTGTCCCTGCTCGTCCCCACATGAAGGCTTTGCTCCTTTGAAATCCACGCTCAATCAATAGGAAAATATTTAATATTCACAAATGAATAAGAAAACTGCATTTATCCTTGTAATGCATTTAAATCCACAAGCTTGCCATCAGATATTTGCTATATTGCTGAGAGATTCTTCCTTCACATCTCCAGTGAGAGCAGTGTGTGTAGATTCACACTGGATGATGTTGCTACTATTTTTCTATGTGTATAGCTACTGTCTACATAAAGATAATGCCTGAAACCAATGTATCAGTCCAGATGAATCGTTTCATATATCAATGCTGGCTCCCTGAGGCCTAGTAATGAGTTTGTCTGAACATGTATTTTGGGCTTGCGTTTTCACCTGCTAAACTGTTTCTAATTTTCTTAAACATTTTCTCGACACAGTAAATTTTGTCACTAATGATTAATTGTCGAATTAATTTGTGAACAAATGTAGTCTTGCCATACTCTCAGGTCTTTAATTAACGCAAGCTTTTGGTACACCAAAATCCAAATAAAAATGGTAGACACGACAGCTCTTCAGTGACGGTCTATCGAGGTTCCCGCGATTCTTCCGGCACGTGCGCTTGGCTTGAGGTTTCTATGACAACAGCACCGTCTGCGCTTTCAAAGCATCAGCGATGTCGGCAATGAGCAAGAAGTTAATTCAAAACTTGGCCGAAACTTTGTCTAAACACGTTAAACATTGTAAGTACTGAAATTATTGATTTGAGGAAATACTCGTTTGTCATGGTATTGTTTATTATCCCGTTAGTCAGCAAGGTTAACTAGCCAGCAGGTAACTAAAGCTAAATGAACTAAAGCTAACTGAACTAGCCCTTAGCTCATTTGGCTTCTTTACACCTAGTTTGCGTTAAGTCGGTGTTCTGTGGAGTGAGATGTGAGTTTGCATCATCTTTCATTTTAATAAGATCCCTTTCTGAAATTACCAAGCGTGTTAGAAAGTGTGAGCTATAAACTGAACCTCAATACTCTTGTCCAGTTAATAAAACAGAGGCAGAATGCCTCATAAGGCTGTACAACACACTACTGGGAGACCAGGCCGAGAGAAAGGTTGGGACCGGTCTGGACCGCAGCACATTCAGATACATATTGCACAATACCTTTGGACTGACGGACGACATGATGATGGACAGAGGTACGGGTACAGGTGTCTTAGCTGGAGGTTTGCCTGCGGTGTAACTGAATGTCTAGTAATCATTGTACGGCGCACAGTTTTCCGCGCATTTGACAAGGACAACGACAGCTACATCAGTGTGAAAGAGTGGCTGGAGGGACTGGCTGTCTTCCTTCGAGGGACTTTGGAGGAAAAGATCAAGTGTAAGATGGTAAGCAGATGCTTTTTAAGGAATAATGATCCCATAGTTCTAACGCCATGGCTCTTTTTGACATGACTAGACTGTTTTGACGTATACGACTTGAACGGAGATGGTTACATATCCCGGGAAGAAATGTTTCACATGTTGAAGGACAGCCTGACCAGACAACCAACTGAGGAAGACCCAGATGAGGGCGTTAAGGACCTAGTGGAAATAGCACTGAAGAAAATGGTAATACAAATACAGGGCAGTCACGTTATGAAAATAGCTGTCAGACATTGAATTGCGTAGTTCAGTTAATGTGAATGGGTTTGATTATTTAATCTGCATTTGATTTGGACATATAGGATTATGACCATGACAGCAGACTTTCATATGCTGACTTCGAAAAGGCTGTGAGAGATGAAAATCTGCTATTAGAGGCTTTTGGAACATGTCTTCCTGATCCAAAGGTGAAATAACAAAATACACATTTTAAGGTTTACATGTGCCATTTCACTTTAAAGGTTCTTGTTGCAGCTGTTTAAAATTATAGAATAATATATAATGATAATAAATACATTAGTTAATAATCCTTTTGTTTGTTTTACAGAGTATACAGGCTTTTGAGCAGCATGCATTCCAAGACACACTGGAGCACAGATTCACTTGAATAATGTGTAATAATAAAAAATAAACAAAATTTATTTTAAAACAAAACTCTGCACCAGTAAAGCATTCATTTCTGAGGTAGTACACATTGTAATGCTTTTAAAATAATGTATTGCTGTAGAAATGGTGGGATAAAATGTGATTAAATTCTTCGCCGTTGTGACGCTGGGCGGCGACAGACGGACGAGACACAGAATCCGTATTTCGTCTTGACAGACGTCACTTTTATTTTACAATTATTGCGCAATCGGCGCACGAATACTAAACAGGTACACACAACGTGTAGACTTAGACAACGACGAGCACAGGACACTGCGCGAGCGCACATTAAATAGACAAACCACAGTAGCCCCACGTGATCACGAGACGATTCACAGGTGAGACTTATTAATCACACAACAAAACCCTACCCAAGTATATACACTGACGCCGACAAAGCACGTGGACTACGTTGACACACGCCCAAAAGGGAGGGGCCAGGGTCCTCAACGTGACAGACGCCCCCTCCAAGGGCACTACTCGTCCCGGGGTGCCAACAGGACCGAGTGCCCCGAACCCACGACGATGTGCGGATCCGACGCGCTCAGTCCTGCGTCTGGGAGGTGACCGCCCTTGGTGAAGCGTCCGCCACGGACCGCCTAGAACACCCTCCCTGGGAAGACGGGGGAAAAGACGGAAGACACATTAAACGGAACGTTCACAAACACACACACAGGCACGTTCACACACAGTGGCACAAGAGGGAAAAACGGGTTTGGTAAACAAAGGGGAAGACTGACAAACACGGGAACACACACACACGACATGGGCGCCAGGCTGCGCGCCAGCAGGAGAGTGATGAGGGACGAGAGGTCGGGAGCTACTGGTGCAGTAGGCGCTGCGGGTGGCGGTGCTCCTCCTGCAGGCCCTCCACATGACGCAGCGCGGCTGGCGGACGTGCCCGGCGCAGCGCGGCGGGTGGACGTGCCCGGCGCAGCGCGGCGGGCGGACGTGCCCTGCGCAGCGCGGCGGGCGGACTCTCCCCCCAGCTGGTCGTAGGGGATGTCCCTCTCGCCTCGCGACCGCTCTCCGGAGTCGGCTGTGGGCTCTTCCACCTCCATGTCTTCCGCCTCGCTGCCCCGGCTCCAACTCATGGGCTGCTCCGGACTGCCACCCCGAGAGCAGTCCATGTTATCTCCTCCGGAGCGACCGGAGGGTGCACTCCACCCTCCCTTTACCGTCCCAACCGAACACTCAGAGGGGGGTGGACTGACCTCCTCGGAGTACACGTCGCTGTCCGTGCACTCTGAGACGTCCGAGTGCACGGACCACGGACGTTCCTCCTCCTCTTCCTCACCGTAATCGGCGGGGTCTGCCGAGTGCTCCGACGGAGGGTAGTCTCCGATGTCGACCTCTTCCCCCTCCCCTTTGACGGAAGAGGAACCAACGGGCGGAGGGAGGTAGTCCTCTTCCTCGGACTCCTCCTCCTCCTCTGACCCGTAGTCGCGTCCGGAAGCGTCTTCCAGCGACAAGGGGTAGCCCTCTCCGTCTCCACAGTAGTCCACGGTGGAGGTATCGTCCAGAGACGGGGGGTAGTCCTCCTCCTCTCCACCATAGTCCACCGTGGATGCGTCATTCATCGAGGGGGGGTAGTCACCCTCCTCCTCCTGCTCCTCCTCGGAGTCCTCCTCTCCGAACTCGCTCTCTGGGGTGGACTCGGTAGCACCCATGACGAACGAGCCCACCCTCAGAGGCGAGAGAGCGCGGGCTGGAGGAGCGTGTCTCTCCCTCTAGATTCTTACCGCGCCCTGCCGGAAGATCTCTGCTAGATCAGGGTCTCTCTCCTCGACCTTCTGGGCTGAGGTCAGCTGGAGGGCGCATACAGGGTCTGACATCAGCTGTTCCCGAGTCGGCGAGGGTATGCGGCGCGGGGGCGAGGAGGAGGAGCGGTGGTGCCTTTTGCTGGGACGCAACGCCTTCTTAGGCCGGGTGGCGTATCCTGGCATGTTCGGGTGTCTCTGGTCGGCTCGTCGTTCTGTGACGCTGGGCGGTGACAGACGGACGAGACACAGAATCCGTATTTCGTCTTGACAGACGTCACTTTTATTTTACAATTATTGCGCAATCGGCGCACGAATACTAAACAGGTACACACAACGTGTAGACTTAGACAACGACGAGCACAGGACACTGCGCGAGCGCACATTAAATAGACAAACCACAGTAGCCCCACGTGATCACGAGACGATTCACAGGTGAGACTTATTAATCACACAACAAAACCCTACCCACGTATATACACTGACGCAGACAAAGCACGTGGACTACGTTGACACACGCCCAAAAGGGAGGGGCCGGGGTCCTCAACGTGACAGCCGTGGCTTTGTGGTGGTGGTTCTACTCTGAGGGGGATCTGATGCAACCTTAAAAGGAAAAAAAAAAAACAATTTCAAAGACTTTATATTAACCATTGCACCAAAACATTTACGATTTATGTCACATTCATATAACAACTAATAAAATCACAATACCAACCTTTGTCATTGTTTGCCTAATTAAATTAGCAGTTATGTTTAATGAATCATCTTCCATATCCATCTTTGGTGGTTCTGGAAGTTTGGGTCCATACAGGGGTGCATTCTTGTCTGCTATACCCATTAAGTCCAGACTTTCCTCCATTTTCCTCTTCCTGTTCTCCAAATGTGCTGTCCTTGGTATAAGCCTTGGTGCAGTGACTGATGGAACTTGTTTTTCTTTGCCCGTCACTCCATCACAGCCATGGGATGCCAGATTTGGCTTGTGTGAGTTCTGTTTGTAAAGGTCTGTGCCAGGGATGAAACTATGTAGAGATCCCATCTTATCCTCTGTAGGTAATTTTTTTACTAGTAGGCGTTGAGATTTAACTGATTCTTTAGAAGAGAAATATTGCTTAGGGGCATCATGCTGGGGTGGTAAGGGCAACAGTGGAAATTCAGAATAAGTGTCAAAACTAGAGACCTCTCCTTGGATTCTCTGAGAACTTTCAGATTCAGAAGCAGACAATACGTGTGCCTCTTCACATGCAGAATTTGTTGTATTTGTGGATTGTTCTTGGTGAGATTGCTTGTCTGTAATAAATGGGACATTACATATTTTCAAGAAATTGGTCACATAACTTCAAAATGTAATTAGATCCCAAACAAACTATGAGAATCCTACCTGTTTTTTTAGTTGCCCTGTTCACATATCTCCTCCGGTCTTGTAACTTCTTTCTTGTGTCTTCTACAGTCTCATATTCAGGTGCATAGCACACATGAAGCAGCCCTCCAAAGAAGCTTTTCTCATCAGTGTTGCGTTTGGCTGCCCTGATTAGAACAATACACCTTGTTATATATTTTTTAATAAAACAATCCCAGCTGTGTTATTTGTCATATTATTTACCTTGCACTTGTAAGCTTTTGGAATTTGAGCAGGTAAACTTCAGTGAACTGTTCTGCTGGGTATTCATCAAGTGGTCTGTATTCTTCAATGACTCCATAAAGAGCAAACAGTTGTACCAGCTCAGCCATCACACCAATAGCAGGTACTCCTTGCACCAATAAAAACCGAGACTCCAGGTTAATTGTGTAAACCTAAACAAAAGCAGGACAAAACACAATTGACACGTGATTTTAAAAAGTCTTCTAACCGCAGGAATACAAATATGTAGATATTAATGTCGGTGATGTTTGCCTCATTAGCTAGCACGCCACCGCAGCTAATGTACAGACGATTCTAGTAAATCCAGATAACTTTTTTGTAGGTTTACGATAAAAAAGAAGAAATTAAACTTTGACAGCTTTTGGTTTCCTTCCCTCCCTATACTTTGGCCGTGAGCTGCAGACGTTTTGTTGTTGATGATGTTTGTACAACTGAGCTTTACACTTAATTGCCATATAATTTTATAAGTACATATTTTGGTCGCAACAGTCTAACAATATATATATTTATCCAGCGAAAAATGGACTCTTCAAAATCTGCTACATGATTGAGCAACCGTTGATCGAGTACTCGGCAGCTCGAGTGGTCGTGTTTGCCATAGACCACTGACATGTCTAGCATGTGTCTTACACACAGGCTAACATTAGCTAGCTAGATACTTGGCGTAATCATCCCGAAGTAGCGAGGTTTCTTTCTGTCACATGCAATGCTGGGGAGCTATGGCGTACAACCAATTACTCTGGCCTTTAACAACTCTAAAAACTGCTTTCTGCACTTGTCTGCAAACGTAGTCACTCAGCTCTGTCTGCAGGAGGTGCGTGTTTAATATCTAGTGTGAGTTCTTAGCATGCTCAACTCCATCTAATTCTGTTGTCATCTGTAGAACCAGGTTCTGGAGCTCTCGTGTGGACTCGAGAGACCCGTGTTCCTCAGCTGGACAAAGGGCCGGACATCATCCCAGGAGCACAGAGTTGAGCTGAGCAGACAGTTGGGGGAGACACTGGGCTTTCAGGAAGGGAAGCAGGTGACTTGGCGTGTTAACGTGCTAGCCAGAAGTTTGGAGACGTTTGTCATGAGCGTTGTTACTGGTTGTGGGAGTGAAGGAGTGATCTGCTGCTTGACCTGTTTCAGGGATCCCTGCGACCATGTCATCAGGTGCAGCCGGTTCACCAAGTGTTTGTAGAGCCTCTCTCCTCAGATGACTGGGAGATATTGGTAAGCCCCAGTTTGCTGTAGAAGCAAAGTGCATAAAAAATACACACACGTATACATACATATATGTACTTTTAATATACAAACTGGCTCCTCTTAGTTCCCATTAATTCAGAAGCACTTTGCTTGCACAGCTGATGAAGGACCTCTGTCCAAAACACCATATGTCTGAAAATCTAGCGTACTTTACTACAGTGTTTAATATCTATATGTATCTTACCTTGTACATTGTAGTTTCTTACCTAGAAGCTTTAATTTACTGGTTTTGTTTCCAGGAGCTTCATAGCACCAGTTTGGAGCAGCACCTTTTAGACCAGATCCGAATAGTATTCAGTGATGGGGTGTTCCCCGTATGGGTTGACCAACGCACTGTCATCTACATCAAGATAAGTTAGTATCCCCAGACCTTTGAAATAAAGCAGTGATCTTAATCTCTGAAGTACAAACTGAAGATTTGTCTGTCTTATCCATGTAGTCTCCCTGTCGCCGTCTGTGCCATATGGCCGTTTGGAGCGGTACACTGAACTGGTGGTCTCCCCCAAGTTTCCACGTGGAGGCAAACAGATTCCCCACGTGACCACAGTGGGTCCAGATCCAAGCAGCCCAGTCCAGCAGAGGGAGCAGAACTGTGACCTCACATCCACCTCCTCCATAACAACAGACTCTCTCCATGAGTCCTTTAACAATCGGGCAGGCCACTGGGGTGGAGTAGCTGATCTGAGGGGTCTGGTGAGATACATGTTCCCAGGCAGATTTGAACCCGTGAAAGAGATTCCAGAAGTCCCTACCATACCTGCCATCTTCCAGGACTGTATTCTTCGAGTTTGTGGATCTCCACCAGGGGCTATCAGCCACCTGGACTCAAGTTATGGAGATGTTCACCTGTTACCATGGGACCATCTGGAACGTGACCATTGGAGTACTGGACAGGCGGTCTTAACCTATGGTAGACTCTCTAAAATCTACTCTCCTAAAGAAGTGAGGGAGCAAGCCAAGCAAGCAGCAGAGAGGAGAAAGGGTGGAAACGACTCTCAGACTGAAAAAGATGCAGAAACCCCCAGGGAGGAGCCTGTGGTGGTCAGGATACTTTGCCATAATGTAGAGAAACTGCAAGTGGATCAAAGGTCCTTCAGAATGGGAGAAATCTACTGCGGGAAAGTTTGGGTGAGAACTTTAAAGTGGCAACTTCTTATCTTGGATCAGACTCAGAAGATGATTCTACAGCAAAATCGTAACAACTCAACAGTGTTTCAGCTGTGATGGTCCTTCTGTTCTTAATCCAGATTCCGAGCGTGTTACGTACAAGGTTGGGCGTGGACCCACATTCTGCTGTGAAAGTCTGTCCTGTGAAATGTATCCCAGAGGTGGCACTGGCTATTTCACTCCAGCCACTACAGCCATTAGTGAGTGAATCTTTCTTTCCTCTACCTCTCGGAAGCATATACCAGGTTTTTACTGATGTAGTAGCTGTGAGATGTTCATTTTAGTCTGGAATTGAAACAAGGTGCCTTCCTGTTTTGGTTTTGTCTCTCTGCAGGCTGAGAGTGAGGGAGAGGAGGATGTTCGTTCTGCCTTCCTCGGTTGGCTGCATGCTCGGAGTCACCAGCCGTTGGCGTGTCTGACCGCGCAGACGAGCACCGTCCTCCTGCAGTGCTCTGAAGGTAGGTTCTTACCTGGATCCATCTTTGTTTTGACACCAAAATCAACAACTTTCAATAACTCAAAAGGGGGGAAAATAAAAAAGCTTGCTTTTCATTTCAGAGAATATCAGGCCATTCATTTTTTATCCTGTAGCAGGATACGTAGCGTGTGAGGCTGCCTGTTTCATTTTTACCATCTTCAAATGATATCAGATTACCATAAATAAAGAAGCTTTTTAATCTGACGTTGCCACCATTAATACCAAAGTGCAGAGCCCAAAGCCAGGATAAACTACGCTCTTTCTTTACCACCCATCTGGTACTGTTTTCACCTCAGGAAAATCTGAATTCATCTTGACGGTACAGAAGCCTGAACCTGATTCCCAGACCAAGGATAAGCTCTTCCTCTTATCTACTGGTGTGCTCTACAAGGCAGACATCCAGGTACCGTGATGCATCAATGAATGGAAAACCTGAATTCTCTGCATCTTTTTTTTTTTTATTCCTATATGCTTTCTCTGCATATTCCTGTTTACATTCCATATGTGTTGTTTGGAGATAGGTAATGAAGGAGTGTGCGCCTTTAGACCCCACGACTGCAGGACGCTCTGGTGATGAATCGCCTCTCGCTGACTCTCCCTCCCTGAGTTCTCTTGGGTAAGTCACAAGTATTGTCTGAACTACTTTCACAACTGTAAAAACCACAGAAACCCTACAAAAAATGCACATAAACTTTTGCTAAGGTTATTAAGGTATTTATCGAAAGTGAACACAAATGTTATAAACTTGAATTGGGAGAAGTGGGGGACAGTGGCGAAGGCAGACAAATGAGCACCAGGGCAAACGATGTCCCACATATGTGGAGTTCTTGATGGGTGTGCCTTTTGTGCATTGCGGGCCCCTGGCCAGAGGGGTGGAGGAGGCGGTTGCTACTGCTATGGAGCACATCTCCCACAGTCTGATGAGAGGCCCCCTCTGCTGGGAGCTCGTGTCCATGGGCCCTGGCCTCCGGAGTGGGGCCCTTCTCATCTCAGGAGCCAAGGTGACCATGTGACACTAGACTCGTGCTTGTAGTGACACCATGTTTTTTGTTGTTTTTATGTTTCGGTACGTACTATTTGAGTGACTAATGGTATGACTGATCTCTTGTGGCGGTTTAAAGGGCAGTGGAAAGACTACTCTCTCCAGGGCTCTCTGTAGGAAGGCAGCGGAGGAGATGGACGCCCACGTCGAGGTGCTGGACTGCAGGAAGCTCAAAGGTACCACGAACATTCGTGCGTCCTGCTTTTCTGTCCTAGCACACGCGAGGAGCAAACTTCAATGCTCAGGGCTTACGGCGTTCTACGTATTTCAGGCAAACGTGCGGACACGGTGAGGCAGAGGCTGGGGGAGGTTTTTGAGCAGGCAATGTGGAGGCAGCCTTCTGTGGTCCTTCTGGATGACCTGGATGAAGTGACGGGGGCAGCCGCCACGGCCGAGCAAGAGCAGGGCCAGGAGGCTGTACTGCGTCTGCACATCGCGCAGGGTAGGGGACCCCTCACCCACTTCCACTAATGGGTTCAATCGTTGGAGCGCTGTGGTCTGACTGAGGCCTCGTGTGTCTGGGTGTGTTGCACAGGCCTGATGGACTTGGTGGACGAGGCGGTGGTGCGATGCAGTCTTGTAGCTCTGCTGGTCACGGCACAGACTGAGCAGTCTCTTCACCCAACGCTGACGCAAGTGCAGGGCTCCCACTTCTTTCAGAGCTTCTGCAAGATCCCCACACCAGACCAGGTCAGCTCACAAAGATCTCCACACCAGACCAGGTCAGCTCACAAAGATCTCCACACCAGACCAGGTCAGCTCACAAAGATCCCCACACCAGACCAGGTCAGCTCACAAAGATCCCTACACCAGACCAGGTCAGCTCACAAAGATCCCCACACCAGACCAGGTCAGCTCACAAAGCTCCCCACACCAGACCAGGTCACAAAGCTGCTTACATTCTTGATCGTACTTTGTGTTGACATATGACCATATGGGTTTACTGTTTTTTTGTTGTTTGTTTGCTTTTTATTTTTCTTAAGATCAAGAAATGAGGCTGCAGTTGTGTCTTTGATGACTTGAGACTTAATTATATTCAAAATAAAGTTTTGCATTATTTGCTAAGTTGTTTAGTTTTTGTATGTAGCTACATGAAATCTGTATGGTGGGGTATTCAGGTCCAGAGAGTGGACATCCTTAGATCTCTGATGAACAGTAAGAACATCACACCTGAAGACTGTTCAGGCCTTGATCTGGAAGGCATCGCCATGAAAACCGAGGGCTACCTTCCTCAAGACCTGAACCTTCTACTGGACCGAGCTGTCCATGCCAGTGCTGTACACGGCCGAGGCGATGGCACCAGTGAAGGCAAACGTTCATCTAGTCTCCCCTTCCAGCTGTAATGCAGGCGATGTTCTTGTGAGGGTGTGTACAGCTATGCCGTATCGTCACTCAGGTGTGCGTGTGTTCTATATCAATAGTTCCCGAGTATTTGATGGTATAACTGTTTAGAATGAAAAGGAGATTCACAGCACATGACTTTTCGTCCTGTAGTGCTTGTCAAATCTTTGGTTTTGTGTTTTTCTTCCCTCCAGATGACTGTCATGATATTGTTGCTCATGGCAGGGCTGGTCACCAGCGCTGTGCACTGTCCTGATGGAAGACAATGTCAGGAGAGAAATACATGCTGTTTAACTAATACAGGATATGCCTGCTGCCCGTATCCCTCTGTAAGGGTACATTACACTGTCTCACAAGTACTCTGGAGTGTAGTAAAAAATGTGGTGATGCTCAGATAGGTGTGAAGGGATCTGTTCAAAAGAGCATGTAACAAAATGAAGAGGACTTTACTACACTGTACTACACTGTGGTAGCCTGAGGCGTCACCTGAAATCGCCTGAACTCAAACATTCTATGTGGAACTGTGTCAATATGTTGTAAGTAAATGCTAATTAAAAAGTAATGAATGTCTTCTTTTAGGCTGTCTGTTGTTTAGATAAGGCCCACTGTTGTCCACAAGACTATCGCTGTGACCCGGAGACAAAGAACTGTGTGAAAAATGGAGTACCATGGTACAGATTCCCCTCGTCCCTTCAGATACCAGCTGAAAAGCCCAAGAAAATCTCTCTCTCACCTCAGGTAAAGTCTGTAGGCAATTTCTGGTCTACTGACCCCTATGATCCAGTTAATTTAATTGATTTTACAAAGTATTTTTGTATGCACGATTCACAGTGTGTATGTCAGTGTCTGGTAACATTGTACCCATGGCAACACTGACGTTTGGTGGTAATTGTACCACCTCTAAATGACTGCCAACTACCAGTGGGTGGTGATTACTGGATATTTTGAAATCGTGGCATAACCCCTTGTTTTGAAGGAAGGAAATTATATTGCACATCCTAACAGAAACTGATTTTGGCTTTATGAAACAAACAAACAATTTAATCTGTAAAACAAATCAAATGGATTTCAAAGCTCAATATTTACTAATTTAGTGATGGAAAACATGTCCAGAAGAGCCCAGTATGGATGTTCTAGTCCAAGATAGTACATGTTTACATTTCTGAGAACACTTTTAATGATTCTTACATACACCATGTACTAATTTTCTTTTTAAATAAATTTTTTAAAAATAATTCATTGACATCAACGGTCAGGGAATTGACTGTTAGCCTGTTAGTGTACACTGTGTGTGCTACATTTGGGTGCAGGCATCCTTAATCTGAAATCCGTATTTCAATCCGTACAAATTATTGTATTGCAATGTGCATTATAGAAGCAAGCACATTTTAACAATTTTTTCCATCTGTACATTGAATTGATTTCTCATTATTACATCTAATGCAGGCTGGGGTCATACGGTGTAGCAGTCGCTTCTACTGTCCTGCTGGGCACACCTGCTGCAAGGCACCAACCGGCCAGTGGGGATGTTGCCCATATCCTCTGGTAAACTTCTCATTCATATGAATATTCTCTATAAACTGATTTATAGAGCAATAACTATATATGGTATATATTTAGGGGACCATATAATGGTATGGTGGTATGTACTGTTAAGCTTGCTTGTTTCGAGTGGCATTGTTTTTGGTTTGTGTTGTCTTCCATTGCTCTGTGTTCTCTTTTGAAGGGTCAATGTTGTAAAGATGGGAAACACTGCTGTGAATACGGCTACGGCTGTAACCCTACATTCTCCCAGTGCAAGAAGAAAAACTTTTTAAGTGTCCCTGCTCGTCCCCACACAAAGGCTTTGCTCCTTTGAAATCCACGCTCAATCAATAGGAAAATATTTAATATTCACAAATGAATAAGAAAACTGCATTTATCCTTGTAATGCATTTAAATCCACAAGCTTGCCATCAGATATTTGCTATATTGCTGAGAGATTCTTCCTTCACATCTCCAGTGAGAGCAGTGTGTGTAGATTCACACTGGATGATGTTGCTACTATTTTTCTATGTGTATAGCTACTGTCTACATAAAGATAATGCCTGAAACCAATGTATCAGTCCAGATGAATCGTTTCATATATCAATGCTGGCTCCCTGAGGCCTAGTAATGAGTTTGTCTGAACATGTATTTTGGGCTTGTGTTTTCACCTGCTAAACTGTTTCTAATTTTCTTAAACATTTTCTCGACACAGTAAATTTTGTCACTAATGATTAATTGTCGAATTAATTTGTGAACAAATGTAGTCTTGCCATACTCTCAGGTCTTTAATTAACGCAAGCTTTTGGTACACCAAAATCCAAATAAAAATGGTAGACACGACAGCTCTTCAGTGACGGTCTATCGAGGTTCCCGCGATTCTTCCGGCACGTGCGCTTGGCTTGAGGTTTCTATGACAACAGCACCGTCTGCGCTTTCAAAGCATCAGCGATGTCGGCAATGAGCAAGAAGTTAATTCAAAACTTGGCCGAAACTTTGTCTAAACACGTTAAACATTGTAAGTACTGAAATTATTGATTTGAGGAAATACTCGTTTGTCATGGTATTGTTTATTATCCCGTTAGTCAGCAAGGTTAACTAGCCAGCAGGTAACTAAAGCTAAATGAACTAAAGCTAACTGAACTAGCCCTTAGCTCATTTGGCTTCTTTAAACCTAGTTTGCGTTAAGTCGGTGTTCTGTGGAGTGAGATGTGAGTTTGCATCATCTTTCATTTTAATAGGATCCCTTTCTGAAATTACCAAGCGTGTTAGAAAGTGTGAGCTATAAACTGAACCTCAATACTCTTGTCCAGTTAATAAAACAGAGGCAGAATGCCTCATAAGGCTGTACAACACACTACTGGGAGACCAGGCCGAGAGAAAGGTTGGGACCGGTCTGGACCGCAGCACATTCAGATACATATTGCACAATACCTTTGGACTGACGGACGACATGATGATGGACAGAGGTACGGGTACAGGTGTCTTAGCTGGAGGTTTGCCTGCGGTGTAACTGAATGTCTAGTAATCATTGTACGGCGCACAGTTTTCCGCGCATTTGACAAGGACAACGACAGCTACATCAGTGTGAAAGAGTGGCTGGAGGGACTGGCTGTCTTCCTTCGAGGGACTTTGGAGGAAAAGATCAAGTGTAAGATGGTAAGCAGATGCTTTTTAAGGAATAATGATCCCATAGTTCTAACGCCATGGCTCTTTTTGACATGACTAGACTGTTTTGACGTATACGACTTGAACGGAGATGGTTACATATCCCGGGAAGAAATGTTTCACATGTTGAAGGACAGCCTGACCAGACAACCAACTGAGGAAGACCCAGATGAGGGCGTTAAGGACCTAGTGGAAATAGCACTGAAGAAAATGGTAATACAAATACAGGGCAGTCACGTTATGAAAATAGCTGTCAGACATTGAATTGCGTAGTTCAGTTAATGTGAATGGGTTTGATTATTTAATCTGCATTTGATTTGGACATATAGGATTATGACCATGACAGCAGACTTTCATATGCTGACTTCGAAAAGGCTGTGAGAGATGAAAATCTGCTATTAGAGGCTTTTGGAACATGTCTTCCTGATCCAAAGGTGAAATAACAAAATACACATTTTAAGGTTTACATGTGCCATTTCACTTTAAAGGTTCTTGTTGCAGCTGTTTAAAATTATAGAATAATATATAATGATAATAAATACATTAGTTAATAATCCTTTTGTTTGTTTTACAGAGTATACAGGCTTTTGAGCAGCATGCATTCCAAGACACACTGGAGCACAGATTCACTTGAATAATGTGTAATAATAAAAAATAAACAAAATTTATTTTAAAACAAAACTCTGCACCAGTAAAGCATTCATTTCTGAGGTAGTACACATTGTAATGCTTTTAAAATAATGTATTGCTGTAGAAATGGTGGGATAAAATGTGATTAAATTCTTCGCCGTTGTGACGCTGGGCGGCGACAGACGGACGAGACACAGAATCCGTATTTCGTCTTGACAGACGTCACTTTTATTTTACAATTATTGCGCAATCGGCGCACGAATACTAAACAGGTACACACAACGTGTAGACTTAGACAACGACGAGCACAGGACACTGCGCGAGCGCACATTAAATAGACAAACCACAGTAGCCCCACGTGATCACGAGACGATTCACAGGTGAGACTTATTAATCACACAACAAAACCCTACCCAAGTATATACACTGACGCCGACAAAGCACGTGGACTACGTTGACACACGCCCAAAAGGGAGGGGCCGGGGTCCTCAACGTGACAGACGCCCCCTCCAAGGGCACTACCCGTCCCGGGGTGCCAACAGGACCGAGTGCCCCGAACCCACGACGATGGGCGGATCCGACGCGCTCAGTCCTGCGTCTGGGAGGTGACCGCCCTTGGTGAAGCGTCCGCCACGGACCGCCTAGAACACCCTCCCTGGGAAGACGGGGGAAAAGACGGAAGACACATTAAACGGAACGTTCACAAACACACACACAGGCACGTTCACACACAGTGGCACAAGAGGGAAAAACGGGTTTGGTAAACAAAGGGGAAGACTGACAAACACGGGAACACACACACACGACATGGGCGCCAGGCTGCGCGCCAGCAGGAGAGTGATGAGGGACGAGAGGTCGGGAGCTACTGGTGCAGTAGGCGCTGCGGGTGGCGGTGCTCCTCCTGCAGTCCCTCCACCGGACGCAGCGCGGCTGGCGGACGTGCCCGGCGCAGCGCGGCGGGTGGACGTGCCCGGCGCAGCGCGGCGGGCGGACGTGCCCTGCGCAGCGCGGCGGGCGGACTCTCCCCCCAGCTGGTCGTAGGGGATGTCCCTCTCGCCTCGCGACCGCTCTCCGGAGTCGGCTGTGGGCTCTTCCACCTCCATGTCTTCCGCCTCGCTGCCCCGGCTCCAACTCATGGGCTGCTCCGGACTGCCACCCCGAGAGCAGTCCATGTTATCTCCTCCGGAGCGACCGGAGGGTGCACTCCACCCTCCCTTTACCGTCCCAACCGAACACTCAGAGGGGGGTGGACTGACCTCCTCGGAGTACACGTCGCTGTCCGTGCACTCTGAGACGTCCGAGTGCACGGACCACGGACGTTCCTCCTCCTCTTCCTCACCGTAATCGGCGGGGTCTGCCGAGTGCTCCGACGGAGGGTAGTCTCCGATGTCGACCTCTTCCCCCTCCCCTTTGACGGAAGAGGAACCAACGGGCGGAGGGAGGTAGTCCTCTTCCTCGGACTCCTCCTCCTCCTCTGACCCGTAGTCGCGTCCGGAAGCGTCTTCCAGCGACAAGGGGTAGCCCTCTCCGTCTCCACAGTAGTCCACGGTGGAGGTATCGTCCAGAGACGGGGGGTAGTCCTCCTCCTCTCCACCATAGTCCACCGTGGATGCGTCATTCATCGAGGGGGGGTAGTCACCCTCCTCCTCCTGCTCCTCCTCGGAGTCCTCCTCTCCGAACTCGCTCTCTGGGGTGGACTCGGTAGCACCCATGACGAACGAGCCCACCCTCAGAGGCGAGAGAGCGCGGGCTGGAGGAGCGTGTCTCTCCCTCTAGATTCTTACCGCGCCCTGCCGGAAGATCTCTGCTAGATCAGGGTCTCTCTCCTCGACCTTCTGGGCTGAGGTCAGCTGGAGGGCGCATACAGGGTCTGACATCAGCTGTTCCCGAGTCGGCGAGGGTATGCGGCGCGGGGGCGAGGAGGAGGAGCGGTGGTGCCTTTTGCTGGGACGCAACGCCTTCTTAGGCCGGGTGGCGTATCCTGGCATGTTCGGGTGTCTCTGGTCGGCTCGTCGTTCTGTGACGCTGGGCGGTGACAGACGGACGAGACACAGAATCCGTATTTCGTCTTGACAGACGTCACTTTTATTTTACAATTATTGCGCAATCGGCGCACGAATACTAAACAGGTACACACAACGTGTAGACTTAGACAACGACGAGCACAGGACACTGCGCGAGCGCACATTAAATAGACAAACCACAGTAGCCCCACGTGATCACGAGACGATTCACAGGTGAGACTTATTAATCACACAACAAAACCCTACCCACGTATATACACTGACGCAGACAAAGCACGTGGACTACGTTGACACACGCCCAAAAGGGAGGGGCCGGGGTCCTCAACGTGACAGCCGTGGCTTTGTGGTGGTGGTTCTACTCTGAGGGGGATCTGATGCAACCTTAAAAGGAAAAAAAAAAAACAATTTCAAAGACTTTATATTAACCATTGCACCAAAACATTTACGATTTATGTCACATTCATATAACAACTAATAAAATCACAATACCAACCTTTGTCATTGTTTGCCTAATTAAATTAGCAGTTATGTTTAATGAATCATCTTCCATATCCATCTTTGGTGGTTCTGGAAGTTTGGGTCCATACAGGGGTGCATTCTTGTCTGCTATACCCATTAAGTCCAGACTTTCCTCCATTTTCCTCTTCCTGTTCTCCAAATGTGCTGTCCTTGGTATAAGCCTTGGTGCAGTGACTGATGGAACTTGTTTTTCTTTGCCCGTCACTCCATCACAGCCATGGGATGCCAGATTTGGCTTGTGTGAGTTCTGTTTGTAAAGGTCTGTGCCAGGGATGAAACTATGTAGAGATCCCATCTTATCCTCTGTAGGTAATTTTTTTACTAGTAGGCGTTGAGATTTAACTGATTCTTTAGAAGAGAAATATTGCTTAGGGGCATCATGCTGGGGTGGTAAGGGCAACAGTGGAAATTCAGAATAAGTGTCAAAACTAGAGACCTCTCCTTGGATTCTCTGAGAACTTTCAGATTCAGAAGCAGACAATACGTGTGCCTCTTCACATGCAGAATTTGTTGTATTTGTGGATTGTTCTTGGTGAGATTGCTTGTCTGTAATAAATGGGACATTACATATTTTCAAGAAATTGGTCACATAACTTCAAAATGTAATTAGATCCCAAACAAACTATGAGAATCCTACCTGTTTTTTTAGTTGCCCTGTTCACATATCTCCTCCGGTCTTGTAACTTCTTTCTTGTGTCTTCTACAGTCTCATATTCAGGTGCATAGCACACATGAAGCAGCCCTCCAAAGAAGCTTTTCTCATCAGTGTTGCGTTTGGCTGCCCTGATTAGAACAATACACCTTGTTATATATTTTTTAATAAAACAATCCCAGCTGTGTTATTTGTCATATTATTTACCTTGCACTTGTAAGCTTTTGGAATTTGAGCAGGTAAACTTCAGTGAACTGTTCTGCTGGGTATTCATCAAGTGGTCTGTATTCTTCAATGACTCCATAAAGAGCAAACAGTTGTACCAGCTCAGCCATCACACCAATAGCAGGTACTCCTTGCACCAATAAAAACCGAGACTCCAGGTTAATTGTGTAAACCTAAACAAAAGCAGGACAAAACACAATTGACACGTGATTTTAAAAAGTCTTCTAACCGCAGGAATACAAATATGTAGATATTAATGTCGGTGATGTTTGCCTCATTAGCTAGCACGCCACCGCAGCTAATGTACAGACGATTCTAGTAAATCCAGATAACTTTTTTGTAGGTTTACGATAAAAAAGAAGAAATTAAACTTTGACAGCTTTTGGTTTCCTTCCCTCCCTATACTTTGGCCGTGAGCTGCAGACGTTTTGTTGTTGATGATGTTTGTACAACTGAGCTTTACACTTAATTGCCATATAATTTTATAAGTACATATTTTGGTCGCAACAGTCTAACAATATATATATTTATCCAGCGAAAAATGGACTCTTCAAAATCTGCTACATGATTGAGGAACCGTTGATCGAGTACTCGGCAGCTCGAGTGGTCGTGTTTGCCATAGACCACTGACATGTCTAGCATGTGTCTTACACACAGGCTAACATTAGCTAGCTAGATACTTGGCGTAATTATCCCGAAGTAGCGAGGTTTCTTTCTGTCACATGCAATGCTGGGGAGCTATGGCGTACAACCAATTACTCTGGCCTTTAACAACTCTAAAAACTGCTTTCTGCACTTGTCTGCAAACGTAGTCACTCAGCTCTGTCTGCAGGAGGTGCGTGTTTAATATCTAGTGTGAGTTCTTAGCATGCTCAACTCCATCTAATTCTGTTGTCATCTGTAGAACCAGGTTCTGGAGCTCTCGTGTGGACTCGAGAGACCCGTGTTCCTCAGCTGGACAAAGGGCCGGACATCATCCCAGGAGCACAGAGTTGAGCTGAGCAGACAGTTGGGGGAGACACTGGGCTTTCAGGAAGGGAAGCAGGTGACTTGGCGTGTTAACGTGCTAGCCAGAAGTTTGGAGACGTTTGTCATGAGCGTTGTTACTGGTTGTGGGAGTGAAGGAGTGATCTGCTGCTTGACCTGTTTCAGGGATCCCTGCGACCATGTCATCAGGTGCAGCCGGTTCACCAAGTGTTTGTAGAGCCTCTCTCCTCAGATGACTGGGAGATATTGGTAAGCCCCAGTTTGCTGTAGAAGCAAAGTGCATAAAAAATACACACACGTATACATACATATATGTACTTTTAATATACAAACTGGCTCCTCTTAGTTCCCATTAATTCAGAAGCACTTTGCTTGCACAGCTGATGAAGGACCTCTGTCCAAAACACCATATGTCTGAAAATCTAGCGTACTTTACTACAGTGTTTAATATCTATATGTATCTTACCTTGTACATTGTAGTTTCTTACCTAGAAGCTTTAATTTACTGGTTTTGTTTCCAGGAGCTTCATAGCACCAGTTTGGAGCAGCACCTTTTAGACCAGATCCGAATAGTATTCAGTGATGGGGTGTTCCCCGTATGGGTTGACCAACGCACTGTCATCTACATCAAGATAAGTTAGTATCCCCAGACCTTTGAAATAAAGCAGTGATCTTAATCTCTGAAGTACAAACTGAAGATTTGTCTGTCTTATCCATGTAGTCTCCCTGTCGCCGTCTGTGCCATATGGCCGTTTGGAGCGGTACACTGAACTGGTGGTCTCCCCCAAGTTTCCACGTGGAGGCAAACAGATTCCCCACGTGACCACAGTGGGTCCAGATCCAAGCAGCCCAGTCCAGCAGAGGGAGCAGAACTGTGACCTCACATCCACCTCCTCCATAACAACAGACTCTCTCCATGAGTCCTTTAACAATCGGGCAGGCCACTGGGGTGGAGTAGCTGATCTGAGGGGTCTGGTGAGATACATGTTCCCAGGCAGATTTGAACCCGTGAAAGAGATTCCAGAAGTCCCTACCATACCTGCCATCTTCCAGGACTGTATTCTTCGAGTTTGTGGATCTCCACCAGGGGCTATCAGCCACCTGGACTCAAGTTATGGAGATGTTCACCTGTTACCATGGGACCATCTGGAACGTGACCATTGGAGTACTGGACAGGCGGTCTTAACCTATGGTAGACTCTCTAAAATCTACTCTCCTAAAGAAGTGAGGGAGCAAGCCAAGCAAGCAGCAGAGAGGAGAAAGGGTGGAAACGACTCTCAGACTGAAAAAGATGCAGAAACCCCCAGGGAGGAGCCTGTGGTGGTCAGGATACTTTGCCATAATGTAGAGAAACTGCAAGTGGATCAAAGGTCCTTCAGAATGGGAGAAATCTACTGCGGGAAAGTTTGGGTGAGAACTTTAAAGTGGCAACTTCTTATCTTGGATCAGACTCAGAAGATGATTCTACAGCAAAATCGTAACAACTCAACAGTGTTTCAGCTGTGATGGTCCTTCTGTTCTTAATCCAGATTCCGAGCGTGTTACGTACAAGGTTGGGCGTGGACCCACATTCTGCTGTGAAAGTCTGTCCTGTGAAATGTATCCCAGAGGTGGCACTGGCTATTTCACTCCAGCCACTACAGCCATTAGTGAGTGAATCTTTCTTTCCTCTACCTCTCGGAAGCATATACCAGGTTTTTACTGATGTAGTAGCTGTGAGATGTTCATTTTAGTCTGGAATTGAAACAAGGTGCCTTCCTGTTTTGGTTTTGTCTCTCTGCAGGCTGAGAGTGAGGGAGAGGAGGATGTTCGTTCTGCCTTCCTCGGTTGGCTGCATGCTCGGAGTCACCAGCCGTTGGCGTGTCTGACCGCGCAGACGAGCACCGTCCTCCTGCAGTGCTCTGAAGGTAGGTTCTTACCTGGATCCATCTTTGTTTTGACACCAAAATCAACAACTTTCAATAACTCAAAAGGGGGGAAAATAAAAAAGCTTGCTTTTCATTTCAGAGAATATCAGGCCATTCATTTTTTATCCTGTAGCAGGATACGTAGCGTGTGAGGCTGCCTGTTTCATTTTTACCATCTTCAAATGATATCAGATTACCATAAATAAAGAAGCTTTTTAATCTGACGTTGCCACCATTAATACCAAAGTGCAGAGCCCAAAGCCAGGATAAACTACGCTCTTTCTTTACCACCCATCTGGTACTGTTTTCACCTCAGGAAAATCTGAATTCATCTTGACGGTACAGAAGCCTGAACCTGATTCCCAGACCAAGGATAAGCTCTTCCTCTTATCTACTGGTGTGCTCTACAAGGCAGACATCCAGGTACCGTGATGCATCAATGAATGGAAAACCTGAATTCTCTGCATCTTTTTTTTTTTTATTCCTATATGCTTTCTCTGCATATTCCTGTTTACATTCCATATGTGTTGTTTGGAGATAGGTAATGAAGGAGTGTGCGCCTTTAGACCCCACGACTGCAGGACGCTCTGGTGATGAATCGCCTCTCGCTGACTCTCCCTCCCTGAGTTCTCTTGGGTAAGTCACAAGTATTGTCTGAACTACTTTCACAACTGTAAAAACCACAGAAACCCTACAAAAAATGCACATAAACTTTTGCTAAGGTTATTAAGGTATTTATCGAAAGTGAACACAAATGTTATAAACTTGAATTGGGAGAAGTGGGGGACAGTGGCGAAGGCAGACAAATGAGCACCAGGGCAAACGATGTCCCACATATGTGGAGTTCTTGATGGGTGTGCCTTTTGTGCATTGCGGGCCCCTGGCCAGAGGGGTGGAGGAGGCGGTTGCTACTGCTATGGAGCACATCTCCCACAGTCTGATGAGAGGCCCCCTCTGCTGGGAGCTCGTGTCCATGGGCCCTGGCCTCCGGAGTGGGGCCCTTCTCATCTCAGGAGCCAAGGTGACCATGTGACACTAGACTCGTGCTTGTAGTGACACCATGTTTTTTGTTGTTTTTATGTTTCGGTACGTACTATTTGAGTGACTAATGGTATGACTGATCTCTTGTGGCGGTTTAAAGGGCAGTGGAAAGACTACTCTCTCCAGGGCTCTCTGTAGGAAGGCAGCGGAGGAGATGGACGCCCACGTCGAGGTGCTGGACTGCAGGAAGCTCAAAGGTACCACGAACATTCGTGCGTCCTGCTTTTCTGTCCTAGCACACGCGAGGAGCAAACTTCAATGCTCAGGGCTTACGGCGTTCTACGTATTTCAGGCAAACGTGCGGACACGGTGAGGCAGAGGCTGGGGGAGGTTTTTGAGCAGGCAATGTGGAGGCAGCCTTCTGTGGTCCTTCTGGATGACCTGGATGAAGTGACGGGGGCAGCCGCCACGGCCGAGCAAGAGCAGGGCCAGGAGGCTGTACTGCGTCTGCACATCGCGCAGGGTAGGGGACCCCTCACCCACTTCCACTAATGGGTTCAATCGTTGGAGCGCTGTGGTCTGACTGAGGCCTCGTGTGTCTGGGTGTGTTGCACAGGCCTGATGGACTTGGTGGACGAGGCGGTGGTGCGATGCAGTCTTGTAGCTCTGCTGGTCACGGCACAGACTGAGCAGTCTCTTCACCCAACGCTGACGCAAGTGCAGGGCTCCCACTTCTTTCAGAGCTTCTGCAAGATCCCCACACCAGACCAGGTCAGCTCACAAAGATCTCCACACCAGACCAGGTCAGCTCACAAAGATCTCCACACCAGACCAGGTCAGCTCACAAAGATCCCCACACCAGACCAGGTCAGCTCACAAAGATCCCTACACCAGACCAGGTCAGCTCACAAAGATCCCCACACCAGACCAGGTCAGCTCACAAAGCTCCCCACACCAGACCAGGTCACAAAGCTGCTTACATTCTTGATCGTACTTTGTGTTGACATATGACCATATGGGTTTACTGTTTTTTTGTTGTTTGTTTGCTTTTTATTTTTCTTAAGATCAAGAAATGAGGCTGCAGTTGTGTCTTTGATGACTTGAGACTTAATTATATTCAAAATAAAGTTTTGCATTATTTGCTAAGTTGTTTAGTTTTTGTATGTAGCTACATGAAATCTGTATGGTGGGGTATTCAGGTCCAGAGAGTGGACATCCTTAGATCTCTGATGAACAGTAAGAACATCACACCTGAAGACTGTTCAGGCCTTGATCTGGAAGGCATCGCCATGAAAACCGAGGGCTACCTTCCTCAAGACCTGAACCTTCTACTGGACCGAGCTGTCCATGCCAGTGCTGTACACGGCCGAGGCGATGGCACCAGTGAAGGCAAGCGTTCATCTAGTCTCCCCTTCCAGCTGTAATGCAGGCGATGTTCTTGTGAGGGTGTGTACAGCTATGCCGTATCGTCACTCAGGTGTGCGTGTGTTCTATATCAATAGTTCCCGAGTATTTGATGGTATAACTGTTTAGAATGAAAAGGAGATTCACAGCACATGACTTTTCGTCCTGTAGTGCTTGTCAAATCTTTGGTTTTGTGTTTTTCTTCCCTCCAGATGACTGTCATGATATTGTTGCTCATGGCAGGGCTGGTCACCAGCGCTGTGCACTGTCCTGATGGAAGACAATGTCAGGAGAGAAATACATGCTGTTTAACTAATACAGGATATGCCTGCTGCCCGTATCCCTCTGTAAGGGTACATTACACTGTCTCACAAGTACTCTGGAGTGTAGTAAAAAATGTGGTGATGCTCAGATAGGTGTGAAGGGATCTGTTCAAAAGAGCATGTAACAAAATGAAGAGGACTTTACTACACTGTACTACACTGTGGTAGCCTGAGGCGTCACCTGAAATCGCCTGAACTCAAACATTCTATGTGGAACTGTGTCAATATGTTGTAAGTAAATGCTAATTAAAAAGTAATGAATGTCTTCTTTTAGGCTGTCTGTTGTTTAGATAAGGCCCACTGTTGTCCACAAGACTATCGCTGTGACCCGGAGACAAAGAACTGTGTGAAAAATGGAGTACCATGGTACAGATTCCCCTCGTCCCTTCAGATACCAGCTGAAAAGCCCAAGAAAATCTCTCTCTCACCTCAGGTAAAGTCTGTAGGCAATTTCTGGTCTACTGACCCCTATGATCCAGTTAATTTAATTGATTTTACAAAGTATTTTTGTATGCACGATTCACAGTGTGTATGTCAGTGTCTGGTAACATTGTACCCATGGCAACACTGACGTTTGGTGGTAATTGTACCACCTCTAAATGACTGCCAACTACCAGTGGGTGGTGATTACTGGATATTTTGAAATCGTGGCATAACCCCTTGTTTTGAAGGAAGGAAATTATATTGCACATCCTAACAGAAACTGATTTTGGCTTTATGAAACAAACAAACAATTTAATCTGTAAAACAAATCAAATGGATTTCAAAGCTCAATATTTACTAATTTAGTGATGGAAAACATGTCCAGAAGAGCCCAGTATGGATGTTCTAGTCCAAGATAGTACATGTTTACATTTCTGAGAACACTTTTAATGATTCTTACATACACCATGTACTAATTTTCTTTTTAAATAAATTTTTTAAAAATAATTCATTGACATCAACGGTCAGGGAATTGACTGTTAGCCTGTTAGTGTACACTGTTAGTTTCTGCTACATTTGGGTGCAGGCATCCTTAATCTGAAATCCGTATTTCAATCCGTACAAATTATTGTATTGCAATGTGCATTATAGAAGCAAGCACATTTTAACAATTTTTTCCATCTGTACATTGAATTGATTTCTCATTATTACATCTAATGCAGGCTGGGGTCATACGGTGTAGCAGTCGCTTCTACTGTCCTGCTGGGCACACCTGCTGCAAGGCACCAACCGGCCAGTGGGGATGTTGCCCATATCCTCTGGTAAACTTCTCATTCATATGAATATTCTCTATAAACTGATTTATAGAGCAATAACTATATATGGTATATATTTAGGGGACCATATAATGGTATGGTGGTATGTACTGTTAAGCTTGCTTGTTTCGAGTGGCATTGTTTTTGGTTTGTGTTGTCTTCCATTGCTCTGTGTTCTCTTTTGAAGGGTCAATGTTGTAAAGATGGGAAACACTGCTGTGAATACGGCTACGACTGTAACCCTACATTCTCCCAGTGCAAGAAGAAAAACTTTTTAAGTGTCCCTGCTCGTCCCCACACAAAGGCTTTGCTCCTTTGAAATCCACGCTCAATCAATAGGAAAATATTTAATATTCACAAATGAATAAGAAAACTGCATTTATCCTTGTAATGCATTTAAATCCACAAGCTTGCCATCAGATATTTGCTATATTGCTGAGAGATTCTTCCTTCACATCTCCAGTGAGAGCAGTGTGTGTAGATTCACACTGGATGATGTTGCTACTATTTTTCTATGTGTATAGCTACTGTCTACATAAAGATAATGCCTGAAACCAATGTATCAGTCCAGATGAATCGTTTCATATATCAATGCTGGCTCCCTGAGGCCTAGTAATGAGTTTGTCTGAACATGTATTTTGGGCTTGTGTTTTCACCTGCTAAACTGTTTCTAATTTTCTTAAACATTTTCTCGACACAGTAAATTTTGTCACTAATGATTAATTGTCGAATTAATTTGTGAACAAATGTAGTCTTTCCATACTCTCAGGTCTTTAATTAACGCAAGCTTTTGGTACACCAAAATCCAAATAAAAATGGTAGACACGACAGCTCTTCAGTGACGGTCTATCGAGGTTCCCGCGATTCTTCCGGCACGTGCGCTTGGCTTGAGGTTTCTATGACAACAGCACCGTCTGCGCTTTCAAAGCATCAGCGATGTCGGCAATGAGCAAGAAGTTAATTCAAAACTTGGCCGAAACTTTGTCTAAACACGTTAAACATTGTAAGTACTGAAATTATTGATTTGAGGAAATACTCGTTTGTCATGGTATTGTTTATTATCCCGTTAGTCAGCAAGGTTAACTAGCCAGCAGGTAACTAAAGCTAAATGAACTAAAGCTAACTGAACTAGCCCTTAGCTCATTTGGCTTCTTTAAACCTAGTTTGCGTTAAGTCGGTGTTCTGTGGAGTGAGATGTGAGTTTGCATCATCTTTCATTTTAATAGGATCCCTTTCTGAAATTACCAAGCGTGTTAGAAAGTGTGAGCTATAAACTGAACCTCAATACTCTTGTCCAGTTAATAAAACAGAGGCAGAATGCCTCATAAGGCTGTACAACACACTACTGGGAGACCAGGCCGAGAGAAAGGTTGGGACCGGTCTGGACCGCAGCACATTCAGATACATATTGCACAATACCTTTGGACTGACGGACGACATGATGATGGACAGAGGTACGGGTACAGGTGTCTTAGCTGGAGGTTTGCCTGCGGTGTAACTGAATGTCTAGTAATCATTGTACGGCGCACAGTTTTCCGCGCATTTGACAAGGACAACGACAGCTACATCAGTGTGAAAGAGTGGCTGGAGGGACTGGCTGTCTTCCTTCGAGGGACTTTGGAGGAAAAGATCAAGTGTAAGATGGTAAGCAGATGCTTTTTAAGGAATAATGATCCCATAGTTCTAACGCCATGGCTCTTTTTGACATGACTAGACTGTTTTGACGTATACGACTTGAACGGAGATGGTTACATATCCCGGGAAGAAATGTTTCACATGTTGAAGGACAGCCTGACCAGACAACCAACTGAGGAAGACCCAGATGAGGGCGTTAAGGACCTAGTGGAAATAGCACTGAAGAAAATGGTAATACAAATACAGGGCAGTCACGTTATGAAAATAGCTGTCAGACATTGAATTGCGTAGTTCAGTTAATGTGAATGGGTTTGATTATTTAATCTGCATTTGATTTGGACATATAGGATTATGACCATGACAGCAGACTTTCATATGCTGACTTCGAAAAGGCTGTGAGAGATGAAAATCTGCTATTAGAGGCTTTTGGAACATGTCTTCCTGATCCAAAGGTGAAATAACAAAATACACATTTTAAGGTTTACATGTGCCATTTCACTTTAAAGGTTCTTGTTGCAGCTGTTTAAAATTATAGAATAATATATAATGATAATAAATACATTAGTTAATAATCCTTTTGTTTGTTTTACAGAGTATACAGGCTTTTGAGCAGCATGCATTCCAAGACACACTGGAGCACAGATTCACTTGAATAATGTGTAATAATAAAAAATAAACAAAATTTATTTTAAAACAAAACTCTGCACCAGTAAAGCATTCATTTCTGAGGTAGTACACATTGTAATGCTTTTAAAATAATGTATTGCTGTAGAAATGGTGGGATAAAATGTGATTAAATTCTTCGCCGTTGTGACGCTGGGCGGCGACAGACGGACGAGACACAGAATCCGTATTTCGTCTTGACAGACGTCACTTTTATTTTACAATTATTGCGCAATCGGCGCACGAATACTAAACAGGTACACACAACGTGTAGACTTAGACAACGACGAGCACAGGACACTGCGCGAGCGCACATTAAATAGACAAACCACAGTAGCCCCACGTGATCACGAGACGATTCACAGGTGAGACTTATTAATCACACAACAAAACCCTACCCAAGTATATACACTGACGCCGACAAAGCACGTGGACTACGTTGACACACGCCCAAAAGGGAGGGGCCGGGGTCCTCAACGTGACAGACGCCCCCTCCAAGGGCACTACCCGTCCCGGGGTGCCAACAGGACCGAGTGCCCCGAACCCACGACGATGGGCGGATCCGACGCGCTCAGTCCTGCGTCTGGGAGGTGACCGCCCTTGGTGAAGCGTCCGCCACGGACCGCCTAGAACACCCTCCCTGGGAAGACGGGGGAAAAGACGGAAGACACATTAAACGGAACGTTCACAAACACACACACAGGCACGTTCACACACAGTGGCACAAGAGGGAAAAACGGGTTTGGTAAACAAAGGGGAAGACTGACAAACACGGGAACACACACACACGACATGGGCGCCAGGCTGCGCGCCAGCAGGAGAGTGATGAGGGACGAGAGGTCGGGAGCTACTGGTGCAGTAGGCGCTGCGGGTGGCGGTGCTCCTCCTGCAGTCCCTCCACCGGACGCAGCGCGGCTGGCGGACGTGCCCGGCGCAGCGCGGCGGGTGGACGTGCCCGGCGCAGCGCGGCGGGCGGACGTGCCCTGCGCAGCGCGGCGGGCGGACTCTCCCCCCAGCTGGTCGTAGGGGATGTCCCTCTCGCCTCGCGACCGCTCTCCGGAGTCGGCTGTGGGCTCTTCCACCTCCATGTCTTCCGCCTCGCTGCCCCGGCTCCAACTCATGGGCTGCTCCGGACTGCCACCCCGAGAGCAGTCCATGTTATCTCCTCCGGAGCGACCGGAGGGTGCACTCCACCCTCCCTTTACCGTCCCAACCGAACACTCAGAGGGGGGTGGACTGACCTCCTCGGAGTACACGTCGCTGTCCGTGCACTCTGAGACGTCCGAGTGCACGGACCACGGACGTTCCTCCTCCTCTTCCTCACCGTAATCGGCGGGGTCTGCCGAGTGCTCCGACGGAGGGTAGTCTCCGATGTCGACCTCTTCCCCCTCCCCTTTGACGGAAGAGGAACCAACGGGCGGAGGGAGGTAGTCCTCTTCCTCGGACTCCTCCTCCTCCTCTGACCCGTAGTCGCGTCCGGAAGCGTCTTCCAGCGACAAGGGGTAGCCCTCTCCGTCTCCACAGTAGTCCACGGTGGAGGTATCGTCCAGAGACGGGGGGTAGTCCTCCTCCTCTCCACCATAGTCCACCGTGGATGCGTCATTCATCGAGGGGGGGTAGTCACCCTCCTCCTCCTGCTCCTCCTCGGAGTCCTCCTCTCCGAACTCGCTCTCTGGGGTGGACTCGGTAGCACCCATGACGAACGAGCCCACCCTCAGAGGCGAGAGAGCGCGGGCTGGAGGAGCGTGTCTCTCCCTCTAGATTCTTACCGCGCCCTGCCGGAAGATCTCTGCTAGATCAGGGTCTCTCTCCTCGACCTTCTGGGCTGAGGTCAGCTGGAGGGCGCATACAGGGTCTGACATCAGCTGTTCCCGAGTCGGCGAGGGTATGCGGCGCGGGGGCGAGGAGGAGGAGCGGTGGTGCCTTTTGCTGGGACGCAACGCCTTCTTAGGCCGGGTGGCGTATCCTGGCATGTTCGGGTGTCTCTGGTCGGCTCGTCGTTCTGTGACGCTGGGCGGTGACAGACGGACGAGACACAGAATCCGTATTTCGTCTTGACAGACGTCACTTTTATTTTACAATTATTGCGCAATCGGCGCACGAATACTAAACAGGTACACACAACGTGTAGACTTAGACAACGACGAGCACAGGACACTGCGCGAGCGCACATTAAATAGACAAACCACAGTAGCCCCACGTGATCACGAGACGATTCACAGGTGAGACTTATTAATCACACAACAAAACCCTACCCACGTATATACACTGACGCAGACAAAGCACGTGGACTACGTTGACACACGCCCAAAAGGGAGGGGCCGGGGTCCTCAACGTGACAGCCGTGGCTTTGTGGTGGTGGTTCTACTCTGAGGGGGATCTGATGCAACCTTAAAAGGAAAAAAAAAAAACAATTTCAAAGACTTTATATTAACCATTGCACCAAAACATTTACGATTTATGTCACATTCATATAACAACTAATAAAATCACAATACCAACCTTTGTCATTGTTTGCCTAATTAAATTAGCAGTTATGTTTAATGAATCATCTTCCATATCCATCTTTGGTGGTTCTGGAAGTTTGGGTCCATACAGGGGTGCATTCTTGTCTGCTATACCCATTAAGTCCAGACTTTCCTCCATTTTCCTCTTCCTGTTCTCCAAATGTGCTGTCCTTGGTATAAGCCTTGGTGCAGTGACTGATGGAACTTGTTTTTCTTTGCCCGTCACTCCATCACAGCCATGGGATGCCAGATTTGGCTTGTGTGAGTTCTGTTTGTAAAGGTCTGTGCCAGGGATGAAACTATGTAGAGATCCCATCTTATCCTCTGTAGGTAATTTTTTTACTAGTAGGCGTTGAGATTTAACTGATTCTTTAGAAGAGAAATATTGCTTAGGGGCATCATGCTGGGGTGGTAAGGGCAACAGTGGAAATTCAGAATAAGTGTCAAAACTAGAGACCTCTCCTTGGATTCTCTGAGAACTTTCAGATTCAGAAGCAGACAATACGTGTGCCTCTTCACATGCAGAATTTGTTGTATTTGTGGATTGTTCTTGGTGAGATTGCTTGTCTGTAATAAATGGGACATTACATATTTTCAAGAAATTGGTCACATAACTTCAAAATGTAATTAGATCCCAAACAAACTATGAGAATCCTACCTGTTTTTTTAGTTGCCCTGTTCACATACCTCCTCCGGTCTTGTAACTTCTTTCTTGTGTCTTCTACAGTCTCATATTCAGGTGCATAGCACACATGAAGCAGCCCTCCAAAGAAGCTTTTCTCATCAGTGTTGCGTTTGGCTGCCCTGATTAGAACAATACACCTTGTTATATATTTTTTAATAAAACAATCCCAGCTGTGTTATTTGTCATATTATTTACCTTGCACTTGTAAGCTTTTGGAATTTGAGCAGGTAAACTTCAGTGAACTGTTCTGCTGGGTATTCATCAAGTGGTCTGTATTCTTCAATGACTCCATAAAGAGCAAACAGTTGTACCAGCTCAGCCATCACACCAATAGCAGGTACTCCTTGCACCAATAAAAACCGAGACTCCAGGTTAATTGTGTAAACCTAAACAAAAGCAGGACAAAACACAATTGACACGTGATTTTAAAAAGTCTTCTAACCGCAGGAATACAAATATGTAGATATTAATGTCGGTGATGTTTGCCTCATTAGCTAGCACGCCACCGCAGCTAATGTACAGACGATTCTAGTAAATCCAGATAACTTTTTTGTAGGTTTACGATAAAAAAGAAGAAATTAAACTTTGACAGCTTTTGGTTTCCTTCCCTCCCTATACTTTGGCCGTGAGCTGCAGACGTTTTGTTGTTGATGATGTTTGTACAACTGAGCTTTACACTTAATTGCCATATAATTTTATAAGTACATATTTTGGTCGCAACAGTCTAACAATATATATATTTATCCAGCGAAAAATGGACTCTTCAAAATCTGCTACATGATTGAGCAACCGTTGATCGAGTACTCGGCAGCTCGAGTGGTCGTGTTTGCCATAGACCACTGACATGTCTAGCATGTGTCTTACACACAGGCTAACATTAGCTAGCTAGATACTTGGCGTAATCATCCCGAAGTAGCGAGGTTTCTTTCTGTCACATGCAATGCTGGGGAGCTATGGCGTACAACCAATTACTCTGGCCTTTAACAACTCTAAAAACTGCTTTCTGCACTTGTCTGCAAACGTAGTCACTCAGCTCTGTCTGCAGGAGGTGCGTGTTTAATATCTAGTGTGAGTTCTTAGCATGCTCAACTCCATCTAATTCTGTTGTCATCTGTAGAACCAGGTTCTGGAGCTCTCGTGTGGACTCGAGAGACCCGTGTTCCTCAGCTGGACAAAGGGCCGGACATCATCCCAGGAGCACAGAGTTGAGCTGAGCAGACAGTTGGGGGAGACACTGGGCTTTCAGGAAGGGAAGCAGGTGACTTGGCGTGTTAACGTGCTAGCCAGAAGTTTGGAGACGTTTGTCATGAGCGTTGTTACTGGTTGTGGGAGTGAAGGAGTGATCTGCTGCTTGACCTGTTTCAGGGATCCCTGCGACCATGTCATCAGGTGCAGCCGGTTCACCAAGTGTTTGTAGAGCCTCTCTCCTCAGATGACTGGGAGATATTGGTAAGCCCCAGTTTGCTGTAGAAGCAAAGTGCATAAAAAATACACACACGTATACATACATATATGTACTTTTAATATACAAACTGGCTCCTCTTAGTTCCCATTAATTCAGAAGCACTTTGCTTGCACAGCTGATGAAGGACCTCTGTCCAAAACACCATATGTCTGAAAATCTAGCGTACTTTACTACAGTGTTTAATATCTATATGTATCTTACCTTGTACATTGTAGTTTCTTACCTAGAAGCTTTAATTTACTGGTTTTGTTTCCAGGAGCTTCATAGCACCAGTTTGGAGCAGCACCTTTTAGACCAGATCCGAATAGTATTCAGTGATGGGGTGTTCCCCGTATGGGTTGACCAACGCACTGTCATCTACATCAAGATAAGTTAGTATCCCCAGACCTTTGAAATAAAGCAGTGATCTTAATCTCTGAAGTACAAACTGAAGATTTGTCTGTCTTATCCATGTAGTCTCCCTGTCGCCGTCTGTGCCATATGGCCGTTTGGAGCGGTACACTGAACTGGTGGTCTCCCCCAAGTTTCCACGTGGAGGCAAACAGATTCCCCACGTGACCACAGTGGGTCCAGATCCAAGCAGCCCAGTCCAGCAGAGGGAGCAGAACTGTGACCTCACATCCACCTCCTCCATAACAACAGACTCTCTCCATGAGTCCTTTAACAATCGGGCAGGCCACTGGGGTGGAGTAGCTGATCTGAGGGGTCTGGTGAGATACATGTTCCCAGGCAGATTTGAACCCGTGAAAGAGATTCCAGAAGTCCCTACCATACCTGCCATCTTCCAGGAC
This sequence comes from Brachyhypopomus gauderio, assembly GCF_052324685.1. Lineage (NCBI taxonomy): Eukaryota > Metazoa > Chordata > Actinopteri > Gymnotiformes > Hypopomidae > Brachyhypopomus > Brachyhypopomus gauderio. The sequence continues at coordinate 12,942,920 of NC_135216.1, read as the reverse complement.
TGTATTCTTCGAGTTTGTGGATCTCCACCAGGGGCTATCAGCCACCTGGACTCAAGTTATGGAGATGTTCACCTGTTACCATGGGACCATCTGGAACGTGACCATTGGAGTACTGGACAGGCGGTCTTAACCTATGGTAGACTCTCTAAAATCTACTCTCCTAAAGAAGTGAGGGAGCAAGCCAAGCAAGCAGCAGAGAGGAGAAAGGGTGGAAACGACTCTCAGACTGAAAAAGATGCAGAAACCCCCAGGGAGGAGCCTGTGGTGGTCAGGATACTTTGCCATAATGTAGAGAAACTGCAAGTGGATCAAAGGTCCTTCAGAATGGGAGAAATCTACTGCGGGAAAGTTTGGGTGAGAACTTTAAAGTGGCAACTTCTTATCTTGGATCAGACTCAGAAGATGATTCTACAGCAAAATCGTAACAACTCAACAGTGTTTCAGCTGTGATGGTCCTTCTGTTCTTAATCCAGATTCCGAGCGTGTTACGTACAAGGTTGGGCGTGGACCCACATTCTGCTGTGAAAGTCTGTCCAGTGAAATGTATCCCAGAGGTGGCACTGGCTATTTCACTCCAGCCACTACAGCCATTAGTGAGTGAATCTTTCTTTCCTCTACCTCTCGGAAGCATATACCAGGTTTTTACTGATGTAGTAGCTGTGAGATGTTCATTTTAGTCTGGAATTGAAACAAGGTGCCTTCCTGTTTTGGTTTTGTCTCTCTGCAGGCTGAGAGTGAGGGAGAGGAGGATGTTCGTTCTGCCTTCCTCGGTTGGCTGCATGCTCGGAGTCACCAGCCGTTGGCGTGTCTGACCGCGCAGACGAGCACCGTCCTCCTGCAGTGCTCTGAAGGTAGGTTCTTACCTGGATCCATCTTTGTTTTGACACCAAAATCAACAACTTTCAATAACTCAAAAGGGGGGAAAATAAAAAAGCTTGCTTTTCATTTCAGAGAATATCAGGCCATTCATTTTTTATCCTGTAGCAGGATACGTAGCGTGTGAGGCTGCCTGTTTCATTTTTACCATCTTCAAATGATATCAGATTACCATAAATAAAGAAGCTTTTTAATCTGACGTTGCCACCATTAATACCAAAGTGCAGAGCCCAAAGCCAGGATAAACTACGCTCTTTCTTTACCACCCATCTGGTACTGTTTTCACCTCAGGAAAATCTGAATTCATCTTGACGGTACAGAAGCCTGAACCTGATTCCCAGACCAAGGATAAGCTCTTCCTCTTATCTACTGGTGTGCTCTACAAGGCAGACATCCAGGTACCGTGATGCATCAATGAATGGAAAACCTGAATTCTCTGCATCTTTTTTTTTTTTATTCCTATATGCTTTCTCTGCATATTCCTGTTTACATTCCATATGTGTTGTTTGGAGATAGGTAATGAAGGAGTGTGCGCCTTTAGACCCCACGACTGCAGGACGCTCTGGTGATGAATCGCCTCTCGCTGACTCTCCCTCCCTGAGTTCTCTTGGGTAAGTCACAAGTATTGTCTGAACTACTTTCACAACTGTAAAAACCACAGAAACCCTACAAAAAATGCACATAAACTTTTGCTAAGGTTATTAAGGTATTTATCGAAAGTGAACACAAATGTTATAAACTTGAATTGGGAGAAGTGGGGGACAGTGGCGAAGGCAGACAAATGAGCACCAGGGCAAACGATGTCCCACATATGTGGAGTTCTTGATGGGTGTGCCTTTTGTGCATTGCGGGCCCCTGGCCAGAGGGGTGGAGGAGGCGGTTGCTACTGCTATGGAGCACATCTCCCACAGTCTGATGAGAGGCCCCCTCTGCTGGGAGCTCGTGTCCATGGGCCCTGGCCTCCGGAGTGGGGCCCTTCTCATCTCAGGAGCCAAGGTGACCATGTGACACTAGACTCGTGCTTGTAGTGACACCATGTTTTTTGTTGTTTTTATGTTTCGGTACGTACTATTTGAGTGACTAATGGTATGACTGATCTCTTGTGGCGGTTTAAAGGGCAGTGGAAAGACTACTCTCTCCAGGGCTCTCTGTAGGAAGGCAGCGGAGGAGATGGACGCCCACGTCGAGGTGCTGGACTGCAGGAAGCTCAAAGGTACCACGAACATTCGTGCGTCCTGCTTTTCTGTCCTAGCACACGCGAGGAGCAAACTTCAATGCTCAGGGCTTACGGCGTTCTACGTATTTCAGGCAAACGTGCGGACACGGTGAGGCAGAGGCTGGGGGAGGTTTTTGAGCAGGCAATGTGGAGGCAGCCTTCTGTGGTCCTTCTGGATGACCTGGATGAAGTGACGGGGGCAGCCGCCACGGCCGAGCAAGAGCAGGGCCAGGAGGCTGTACTGCGTCTGCACATCGCGCAGGGTAGGGGACCCCTCACCCACTTCCACTAATGGGTTCAATCGTTGGAGCGCTGTGGTCTGACTGAGGCCTCGTGTGTCTGGGTGTGTTGCACAGGCCTGATGGACTTGGTGGACGAGGCGGTGGTGCGATGCAGTCTTGTAGCTCTGCTGGTCACGGCACAGACTGAGCAGTCTCTTCACCCAACGCTGACGCAAGTGCAGGGCTCCCACTTCTTTCAGAGCTTCTGCAAGATCCCCACACCAGACCAGGTCAGCTCACAAAGATCTCCACACCAGACCAGGTCAGCTCACAAAGATCTCCACACCAGACCAGGTCAGCTCACAAAGATCCCCACACCAGACCAGGTCAGCTCACAAAGATCCCTACACCAGACCAGGTCAGCTCACAAAGATCCCCACACCAGACCAGGTCAGCTCACAAAGCTCCCCACACCAGACCAGGTCACAAAGCTGCTTACATTCTTGATCGTACTTTGTGTTGACATATGACCATATGGGTTTACTGTTTTTTTGTTGTTTGTTTGCTTTTTATTTTTCTTAAGATCAAGAAATGAGGCTGCAGTTGTGTCTTTGATGACTTGAGACTTAATTATATTCAAAATAAAGTTTTGCATTATTTGCTAAGTTGTTTAGTTTTTGTATGTAGCTACATGAAATCTGTATGGTGGGGTATTCAGGTCCAGAGAGTGGACATCCTTAGATCTCTGATGAACAGTAAGAACATCACACCTGAAGACTGTTCAGGCCTTGATCTGGAAGGCATCGCCATGAAAACCGAGGGCTACCTTCCTCAAGACCTGAACCTTCTACTGGACCGAGCTGTCCATGCCAGTGCTGTACACGGCCGAGGCGATGGCACCAGTGAAGGCAAGCGTTCATCTAGTCTCCCCTTCCAGCTGTAATGCAGGCGATGTTCTTGTGAGGGTGTGTACAGCTATGCCGTATCGTCACTCAGGTGTGCGTGTGTTCTATATCAATAGTTCCCGAGTATTTGATGGTATAACTGTTTAGAATGAAAAGGAGATTCACAGCACATGACTTTTCGTCCTGTAGTGCTTGTCAAATCTTTGGTTTTGTGTTTTTCTTCCCTCCAGATGACTGTCATGATATTGTTGCTCATGGCAGGGCTGGTCACCAGCGCTGTGCACTGTCCTGATGGAAGACAATGTCAGGAGAGAAATACATGCTGTTTAACTAATACAGGATATGCCTGCTGCCCGTATCCCTCTGTAAGGGTACATTACACTGTCTCACAAGTACTCTGGAGTGTAGTAAAAAATGTGGTGATGCTCAGATAGGTGTGAAGGGATCTGTTCAAAAGAGCATGTAACAAAATGAAGAGGACTTTACTACACTGTACTACACTGTGGTAGCCTGAGGCGTCACCTGAAATCGCCTGAACTCAAACATTCTATGTGGAACTGTGTCAATATGTTGTAAGTAAATGCTAATTAAAAAGTAATGAATGTCTTCTTTTAGGCTGTCTGTTGTTTAGATAAGGCCCACTGTTGTCCACAAGACTATCGCTGTGACCCGGAGACAAAGAACTGTGTGAAAAATGGAGTACCATGGTACAGATTCCCCTCGTCCCTTCAGATACCAGCTGAAAAGCCCAAGAAAATCTCTCTCTCACCTCAGGTAAAGTCTGTAGGCAATTTCTGGTCTACTGACCCCTATGATCCAGTTAATTTAATTGATTTTACAAAGTATTTTTGTATGCACGATTCACAGTGTGTATGTCAGTGTCTGGTAACATTGTACCCATGGCAACACTGACGTTTGGTGGTAATTGTACCACCTCTAAATGACTGCCAACTACCAGTGGGTGGTGATTACTGGATATTTTGAAATCGTGGCATAACCCCTTGTTTTGAAGGAAGGAAATTATATTGCACATCCTAACAGAAACTGATTTTGGCTTTATGAAACAAACAAACAATTTAATCTGTAAAACAAATCAAATGGATTTCAAAGCTCAATATTTACTAATTTAGTGATGGAAAACATGTCCAGAAGAGCCCAGTATGGATGTTCTAGTCCAAGATAGTACATGTTTACATTTCTGAGAACACTTTTAATGATTCTTACATACACCATGTACTAATTTTCTTTTTAAATAAATTTTTTAAAAATAATTCATTGACATCAACGGTCAGGGAATTGACTGTTAGCCTGTTAGTGTACACTGTTAGTTTCTGCTACATTTGGGTGCAGGCATCCTTAATCTGAAATCCGTATTTCAATCCGTACAAATTATTGTATTGCAATGTGCATTATAGAAGCAAGCACATTTTAACAATTTTTTCCATCTGTACATTGAATTGATTTCTCATTATTACATCTAATGCAGGCTGGGGTCATACGGTGTAGCAGTCGCTTCTACTGTCCTGCTGGGCACACCTGCTGCAAGGCACCAACCGGCCAGTGGGGATGTTGCCCATATCCTCTGGTAAACTTCTCATTCATATGAATATTCTCTATAAACTGATTTATAGAGCAATAACTATATATGGTATATATTTAGGGGACCATATAATGGTATGGTGGTATGTACTGTTAAGCTTGCTTGTTTCGAGTGGCATTGTTTTTGGTTTGTGTTGTCTTCCATTGCTCTGTGTTCTCTTTTGAAGGGTCAATGTTGTAAAGATGGGAAACACTGCTGTGAATACGGCTACGACTGTAACCCTACATTCTCCCAGTGCAAGAAGAAAAACTTTTTAAGTGTCCCTGCTCGTCCCCACACAAAGGCTTTGCTCCTTTGAAATCCACGCTCAATCAATAGGAAAATATTTAATATTCACAAATGAATAAGAAAACTGCATTTATCCTTGTAATGCATTTAAATCCACAAGCTTGCCATCAGATATTTGCTATATTGCTGAGAGATTCTTCCTTCACATCTCCAGTGAGAGCAGTGTGTGTAGATTCACACTGGATGATGTTGCTACTATTTTTCTATGTGTATAGCTACTGTCTACATAAAGATAATGCCTGAAACCAATGTATCAGTCCAGATGAATCGTTTCATATATCAATGCTGGCTCCCTGAGGCCTAGTAATGAGTTTGTCTGAACATGTATTTTGGGCTTGTGTTTTCACCTGCTAAACTGTTTCTAATTTTCTTAAACATTTTCTCGACACAGTAAATTTTGTCACTAATGATTAATTGTCGAATTAATTTGTGAACAAATGTAGTCTTGCCATACTCTCAGGTCTTTAATTAACGCAAGCTTTTGGTACACCAAAATCCAAATAAAAATGGTAGACACGACAGCTCTTCAGTGACGGTCTATCGAGGTTCCCGCGATTCTTCCGGCACGTGCGCTTGGCTTGAGGTTTCTATGACAACAGCACCGTCTGCGCTTTCAAAGCATCAGCGATGTCGGCAATGAGCAAGAAGTTAATTCAAAACTTGGCCGAAACTTTGTCTAAACACGTTAAACATTGTAAGTACTGAAATTATTGATTTGAGGAAATACTCGTTTGTCATGGTATTGTTTATTATCCCGTTAGTCAGCAAGGTTAACTAGCCAGCAGGTAACTAAAGCTAAATGAACTAAAGCTAACTGAACTAGCCCTTAGCTCATTTGGCTTCTTTAAACCTAGTTTGCGTTAAGTCGGTGTTCTGTGGAGTGAGATGTGAGTTTGCATCATCTTTCATTTTAATAGGATCCCTTTCTGAAATTACCAAGCGTGTTAGAAAGTGTGAGCTATAAACTGAACCTCAATACTCTTGTCCAGTTAATAAAACAGAGGCAGAATGCCTCATAAGGCTGTACAACACACTACTGGGAGACCAGGCCGAGAGAAAGGTTGGGACCGGTCTGGACCGCAGCACATTCAGATACATATTGCACAATACCTTTGGACTGACGGACGACATGATGATGGACAGAGGTACGGGTACAGGTGTCTTAGCTGGAGGTTTGCCTGCGGTGTAACTGAATGTCTAGTAATCATTGTACGGCGCACAGTTTTCCGCGCATTTGACAAGGACAACGACAGCTACATCAGTGTGAAAGAGTGGCTGGAGGGACTGGCTGTCTTCCTTCGAGGGACTTTGGAGGAAAAGATCAAGTGTAAGATGGTAAGCAGATGCTTTTTAAGGAATAATGATCCCATAGTTCTAACGCCATGGCTCTTTTTGACATGACTAGACTGTTTTGACGTATACGACTTGAACGGAGATGGTTACATATCCCGGGAAGAAATGTTTCACATGTTGAAGGACAGCCTGACCAGACAACCAACTGAGGAAGACCCAGATGAGGGCGTTAAGGACCTAGTGGAAATAGCACTGAAGAAAATGGTAATACAAATACAGGGCAGTCACGTTATGAAAATAGCTGTCAGACATTGAATTGCGTAGTTCAGTTAATGTGAATGGGTTTGATTATTTAATCTGCATTTGATTTGGACATATAGGATTATGACCATGACAGCAGACTTTCATATGCTGACTTCGAAAAGGCTGTGAGAGATGAAAATCTGCTATTAGAGGCTTTTGGAACATGTCTTCCTGATCCAAAGGTGAAATAACAAAATACACATTTTAAGGTTTACATGTGCCATTTCACTTTAAAGGTTCTTGTTGCAGCTGTTTAAAATTATAGAATAATATATAATGATAATAAATACATTAGTTAATAATCCTTTTGTTTGTTTTACAGAGTATACAGGCTTTTGAGCAGCATGCATTCCAAGACACACTGGAGCACAGATTCACTTGAATAATGTGTAATAATAAAAAATAAACAAAATTTATTTTAAAACAAAACTCTGCACCAGTAAAGCATTCATTTCTGAGGTAGTACACATTGTAATGCTTTTAAAATAATGTATTGCTGTAGAAATGGTGGGATAAAATGTGATTAAATTCTTCGCCGTTGTGACGCTGGGCGGCGACAGACGGACGAGACACAGAATCCGTATTTCGTCTTGACAGACGTCACTTTTATTTTACAATTATTGCGCAATCGGCGCACGAATACTAAACAGGTACACACAACGTGTAGACTTAGACAACGACGAGCACAGGACACTGCGCGAGCGCACATTAAATAGACAAACCACAGTAGCCCCACGTGATCACGAGACGATTCACAGGTGAGACTTATTAATCACACAACAAAACCCTACCCAAGTATATACACTGACGCCGACAAAGCACGTGGACTACGTTGACACACGCCCAAAAGGGAGGGGCCGGGGTCCTCAACGTGACAGACGCCCCCTCCAAGGGCACTACCCGTCCCGGGGTGCCAACAGGACCAAGTGCCCCGAACCCACGACGATGGGCGGATCCGACGCGCTCAGTCCTGCGTCTGGGAGGTGACCGCCCTTGGTGAAGCGTCCGCCACGGACCGCCTAGAACACCCTCCCTGGGAAGACGGGGGAAAAGACGGAAGACACATTAAACGGAACGTTCACAAACACACACACAGGCACGTTCACACACAGTGGCACAAGAGGGAAAAACGGGTTTGGTAAACAAAGGGGAAGACTGACAAACACGGGAACACACACACACGACATGGGCGCCAGGCTGCGCGCCAGCAGGAGAGTGATGAGGGACGAGAGGTCGGGAGCTACTGGTGCAGTAGGCGCTGCGGGTGGCGGTGCTCCTCCTGCAGTCCCTCCACCGGACGCAGCGCGGCTGGCGGACGTGCCCGGCGCAGCGCGGCGGGTGGACGTGCCCGGCGCAGCGCGGCGGGCGGACGTGCCCTGCGCAGCGCGGCGGGCGGACTCTCCCCCCAGCTGGTCGTAGGGGATGTCCCTCTCGCCTCGCGACCGCTCTCCGGAGTCGGCTGTGGGCTCTTCCACCTCCATGTCTTCCGCCTCGCTGCCCCGGCTCCAACTCATGGGCTGCTCCGGACTGCCACCCCGAGAGCAGTCCATGTTATCTCCTCCGGAGCGACCGGAGGGTGCACTCCACCCTCCCTTTACCGTCCCAACCGAACACTCAGAGGGGGGTGGACTGACCTCCTCGGAGTACACGTCGCTGTCCGTGCACTCTGAGACGTCCGAGTGCACGGACCACGGACGTTCCTCCTCCTCTTCCTCACCGTAATCGGCGGGGTCTGCCGAGTGCTCCGACGGAGGGTAGTCTCCGATGTCGACCTCTTCCCCCTCCCCTTTGACGGAAGAGGAACCAACGGGCGGAGGGAGGTAGTCCTCTTCCTCGGACTCCTCCTCCTCCTCTGACCCGTAGTCGCGTCCGGAAGCGTCTTCCAGCGACAAGGGGTAGCCCTCTCCGTCTCCACAGTAGTCCACGGTGGAGGTATCGTCCAGAGACGGGGGGTAGTCCTCCTCCTCTCCACCATAGTCCACCGTGGATGCGTCATTCATCGAGGGGGGGTAGTCACCCTCCTCCTCCTGCTCCTCCTCGGAGTCCTCCTCTCCGAACTCGCTCTCTGGGGTGGACTCGGTAGCACCCATGACGAACGAGCCCACCCTCAGAGGCGAGAGAGCGCGGGCTGGAGGAGCGTGTCTCTCCCTCTAGATTCTTACCGCGCCCTGCCGGAAGATCTCTGCTAGATCAGGGTCTCTCTCCTCGACCTTCTGGGCTGAGGTCAGCTGGAGGGCGCATACAGGGTCTGACATCAGCTGTTCCCAAGTCGGCGAGGGTATGCGGCGCGGGGGCGAGGAGGAGGAGCGGTGGTGCCTTTTGCTGGGACGCAACGCCTTCTTAGGCCGGGTGGCGTATCCTGGCATGTTCGGGTGTCTCTGGTCGGCTCGTCGTTCTGTGACGCTGGGCGGTGACAGACGGACGAGACACAGAATCCGTATTTCGTCTTGACAGACGTCACTTTTATTTTACAATTATTGCGCAATCGGCGCACGAATACTAAACAGGTACACACAACGTGTAGACTTAGACAACGACGAGCACAGGACACTGCGCGAGCGCACATTAAATAGACAAACCACAGTAGCCCCACGTGATCACGAGACGATTCACAGGTGAGACTTATTAATCACACAACAAAACCCTACCCACGTATATACACTGACGCAGACAAAGCACGTGGACTACGTTGACACACGCCCAAAAGGGAGGGGCCGGGGTCCTCAACGTGACAGCCGTGGCTTTGTGGTGGTGGTTCTACTCTGAGGGGGATCTGATGCAACCTTAAAAGGAAAAAAAAAAACAATTTCAAAGACTTTATATTAACCATTGCACCAAAACATTTACGATTTATGTCACATTCATATAACAACTAATAAAATCACAATACCAACCTTTGTCATTGTTCGCCTAATTAAATTAGCAGTTATGTTTAATGAATCATCTTCCATATCCATCTTTGGTGGTTCTGGAAGTTTGGGTCCATACAGGGGTGCATTCTTGTCTGCTATACCCATTAAGTCCAGACTTTCCTCCATTTTCCTCTTCCTGTTCTCCAAATGTGCTGTCCTTGGTATAAGCCTTGGTGCAGTGACTGATGGAACTTGTTTTTCTTTGCCCGTCACTCCATCACAGCCATGGGATGCCAGATTTGGCTTGTGTGAGTTCTGTTTGTAAAGGTCTGTGCCAGGGATGAAACTATGTAGAGATCCCATCTTATCCTCTGTAGGTAATTTTTTTACTAGTAGGCGTTGAGATTTAACTGATTCTTTAGAAGAGAAATATTGCTTAGGGGCATCATGCTGGGGTGGTAAGGGCAACAGTGGAAATTCAGAATAAGTGTCAAAACTAGAGACCTCTCCTTGGATTCTCTGAGAACTTTCAGATTCAGAAGCAGACAATACGTGTGCCTCTTCACATGCAGAATTTGTTGTATTTGTGGATTGTTCTTGGTGAGATTGCTTGTCTGTAATAAATGGGACATTACATATTTTCAAGAAATTGGTCACATAACTTCAAAATGTAATTAGATCCCAAACAAACTATGAGAATCCTACCTGTTTTTTTAGTTGCCCTGTTCACATACCTCCTCCGGTCTTGTAACTTCTTTCTTGTGTCTTCTACAGTCTCATATTCAGGTGCATAGCACACATGAAGCAGCCCTCCAAAGAAGCTTTTCTCATCAGTGTTGCGTTTGGCTGCCCTGATTAGAACAATACACCTTGTTATATATTTTTTAATAAAACAATCCCAGCTGTGTTATTTGTCATATTATTTACCTTGCACTTGTAAGCTTTTGGAATTTGAGCAGGTAAACTTCAGTGAACTGTTCTGCTGGGTATTCATCAAGTGGTCTGTATTCTTCAATGACTCCATAAAGAGCAAACAGTTGTACCAGCTCAGCCATCACACCAATAGCAGGTACTCCTTGCACCAATAAAAACCGAGACTCCAGGTTAATTGTGTAAACCTAAACAAAAGCAGGACAAAACACAATTGACACGTGATTTTAAAAAGTCTTCTAACCGCAGGAATACAAATATGTAGATATTAATGTCGGTGATGTTTGCCTCATTAGCTAGCACGCCACCGCAGCTAATGTACAGACGATTCTAGTAAATCCAGATAACTTTTTTGTAGGTTTACGATAAAAAAGAAGAAATTAAACTTTGACAGCTTTTGGTTTCCTTCCCTCCCTATACTTTGGCCGTGAGCTGCAGACGTTTTGTTGTTGATGATGTTTGTACAACTGAGCTTTACACTTAATTGCCATATAATTTTATAAGTACATATTTTGGTCGCAACAGTCTAACAATATATATATTTATCCAGCGAAAAATGGACTCTTCAAAATCTGTTACATGATTGAGCAACCGTTGATCGAGTACTCGGCAGCTCGAGTGGTCGTGTTTGCCATAGACCACTGACATGTCTAGCATGTGTCTTACACACAGGCTAACATTAGCTAGCTAGATACTTGGCGTAATCATCCCGAAGTAGCGAGGTTTCTTTCTGTCACATGCAATGCTGGGGAGCTATGGCGTACAACCAATTACTCTGGCCTTTAACAACTCTAAAAACTGCTTTCTGCACTTGTCTGCAAACGTAGTCACTCAGCTCTGTCTGCAGGAGGTGCGTGTTTAATATCTAGTGTGAGTTCTTAGCATGCTCAACTCCATCTAATTCTGTTGTCATCTGTAGAACCAGGTTCTGGAGCTCTCGTGTGGACTCGAGAGACCCGTGTTCCTCAGCTGGACAAAGGGCCGGACATCATCCCAGGAGCACAGAGTTGAGCTGAGCAGACAGTTGGGGGAGACACTGGGCTTTCAGGAAGGGAAGCAGGTGACTTGGCGTGTTAACGTGCTAGCCAGAAGTTTGGAGACGTTTGTCATGAGCGTTGTTACTGGTTGTGGGAGTGAAGGAGTGATCTGCTGCTTGACCTGTTTCAGGGATCCCTGCGACCATGTCATCAGGTGCAGCCGGTTCACCAAGTGTTTGTAGAGCCTCTCTCCTCAGATGACTGGGAGATATTGGTAAGCCCCAGTTTGCTGTAGAAGCAAAGTGCATAAAAAATACACACACGTATACATACATATATGTACTTTTAATATACAAACTGGCTCCTCTTAGTTCCCATTAATTCAGAAGCACTTTGCTTGCACAGCTGATGAAGGACCTCTGTCCAAAACACCATATGTCTGAAAATCTAGCGTACTTTACTACAGTGTTTAATATCTATATGTATCTTACCTTGTACATTGTAGTTTCTTACCTAGAAGCTTTAATTTACTGGTTTTGTTTCCAGGAGCTTCATAGCACCAGTTTGGAGCAGCACCTTTTAGACCAGATCCGAATAGTATTCAGTGATGGGGTGTTCCCCGTATGGGTTGACCAACGCACTGTCATCTACATCAAGATAAGTTAGTATCCCCAGACCTTTGAAATAAAGCAGTGATCTTAATCTCTGAAGTACAAACTGAAGATTTGTCTGTCTTATCCATGTAGTCTCCCTGTCGCCGTCTGTGCCATATGGCCGTTTGGAGCGGTACACTGAACTGGTGGTCTCCCCCAAGTTTCCACGTGGAGGCAAACAGATTCCCCACGTGACCACAGTGGGTCCAGATCCAAGCAGCCCAGTCCAGCAGAGGGAGCAGAACTGTGACCTCACATCCACCTCCTCCATAACAACAGACTCTCTCCATGAGTCCTTTAACAATCGGGCAGGCCACTGGGGTGGAGTAGCTGATCTGAGGGGTCTGGTGAGATACATGTTCCCAGGCAGATTTGAACCCGTGAAAGAGATTCCAGAAGTCCCTACCATACCTGCCATCTTCCAGGACTGTATTCTTCGAGTTTGTGGATCTCCACCAGGGGCTATCAGCCACCTGGACTCAAGTTATGGAGATGTTCACCTGTTACCATGGGACCATCTGGAACGTGACCATTGGAGTACTGGACAGGCGGTCTTAACCTATGGTAGACTCTCTAAAATCTACTCTCCTAAAGAAGTGAGGGAGCAAGCCAAGCAAGCAGCAGAGAGGAGAAAGGGTGGAATCGACTCTCAGACTGAAAAAGATGCAGAAACCCCCAGGGAGGAGCCTGTGGTGGTCAGGATACTTTGCCATAATGTAGAGAAACTGCAAGTGGATCAAAGGTCCTTCAGAATGGGAGAAATCTACTGCGGGAAAGTTTGGGTGAGAACTTTAAAGTGGCAACTTCTTATCTTGGATCAGACTCAGAAGATGATTCTACAGCAAAATCGTAACAACTCAACAGTGTTTCAGCTGTGATGGTCCTTCTGTTCTTAATCCAGATTCCGAGCGTGTTACGTACAAGGTTGGGCGTGGACCCACATTCTGCTGTGAAAGTCTGTCCTGTGAAATGTATCCCAGAGGTGGCACTGGCTATTTCACTCCAGCCACTACAGCCATTAGTGAGTGAATCTTTCTTTCCTCTACCTCTCGGAAGCATATACCAGGTTTTTACTGATGTAGTAGCTGTGAGATGTTCATTTTAGTCTGGAATTGAAACAAGGTGCCTTCCTGTTTTGGTTTTGTCTCTCTGCAGGCTGAGAGTGAGGGAGAGGAGGATGTTCGTTCTGCCTTCCTCGGTTGGCTGCATGCTCGGAGTCACCAGCCGTTGGCGTGTCTGACCGCGCAGACGAGCACCGTCCTCCTGCAGTGCTCTGAAGGTAGGTTCTTACCTGGATCCATCTTTGTTTTGACACCAAAATCAACAACTTTCAATAACTCAAAAGGGGGGAAAATAAAAAAGCTTGCTTTTCATTTCAGAGAATATCAGGCCATTCATTTTTTATCCTGTAGCAGGATACGTAGCGTGTGAGGCTGCCTGTTTCATTTTTACCATCTTCAAATGATATCAGATTACCATAAATAAAGAAGCTTTTTAATCTGACGTTGCCACCATTAATACCAAAGTGCAGAGCCCAAAGCCAGGATAAACTACGCTCTTTCTTTACCACCCATCTGGTACTGTTTTCACCTCAGGAAAATCTGAATTCATCTTGACGGTACAGAAGCCTGAACCTGATTCCCAGACCAAGGATAAGCTCTTCCTCTTATCTACTGGTGTGCTCTACAAGGCAGACATCCAGGTACCGTGATGCATCAATGAATGGAAAACCTGAATTCTCTGCATCTTTTTTTTTTTTATTCCTATATGCTTTCTCTGCATATTCCTGTTTACATTCCATATGTGTTGTTTGGAGATAGGTAATGAAGGAGTGTGCGCCTTTAGACCCCACGACTGCAGGACGCTCTGGTGATGAATCGCCTCTCGCTGACTCTCCCTCCCTGAGTTCTCTTGGGTAAGTCACAAGTATTGTCTGAACTACTTTCACAACTGTAAAAACCACAGAAACCCTACAAAAAATGCACATAAACTTTTGCTAAGGTTATTAAGGTATTTATCGAAAGTGAACACAAATGTTATAAACTTGAATTGGGAGAAGTGGGGGACAGTGGCGAAGGCAGACAAATGAGCACCAGGGCAAACGATGTCCCACATATGTGGAGTTCTTGATGGGTGTGCCTTTTGTGCATTGCGGGCCCCTGGCCAGAGGGGTGGAGGAGGCGGTTGCTACTGCTATGGAGCACATCTCCCACAGTCTGATGAGAGGCCCCCTCTGCTGGGAGCTCGTGTCCATGGGCCCTGGCCTCCGGAGTGGGGCCCTTCTCATCTCAGGAGCCAAGGTGACCATGTGACACTAGACTCGTGCTTGTAGTGACACCATGTTTTTTGTTGTTTTTATGTTTCGGTACGTACTATTTGAGTGACTAATGGTATGACTGATCTCTTGTGGCGGTTTAAAGGGCAGTGGAAAGACTACTCTCTCCAGGGCTCTCTGTAGGAAGGCAGCGGAGGAGATGGACGCCCACGTCGAGGTGCTGGACTGCAGGAAGCTCAAAGGTACCACGAACATTCGTGCGTCCTGCTTTTCTGTCCTAGCACACGCGAGGAGCAAACTTCAATGCTCAGGGCTTACGGCGTTCTACGTATTTCAGGCAAACGTGTGGACACGGTGAGGCAGAGGCTGGGGGAGGTTTTTGAGCAGGCAATGTGGAGGCAGCCTTCTGTGGTCCTTCTGGATGACCTGGATGAAGTGACGGGGGCAGCCGCCACGGCCGAGCAAGAGCAGGGCCAGGAGGCTGTACTGCGTCTGCACATCGCGCAGGGTAGGGGACCCCTCACCCACTTCCACTAATGGGTTCAATCGTTGGAGCGCTGTGGTCTGACTGAGGCCTCGTGTGTCTGGGTGTGTTGCACAGGCCTGATGGACTTGGTGGACGAGGCGGTGGTGCGATGCAGTCTTGTAGCTCTGCTGGTCACGGCACAGACTGAGCAGTCTCTTCACCCAACGCTGACGCAAGTGCAGGGCTCCCACTTCTTTCAGAGCTTCTGCAAGATCCCCACACCAGACCAGGTCAGCTCACAAAGATCTCCACACCAGACCAGGTCAGCTCACAAAGATCTCCACACCAGACCAGGTCAGCTCACAAAGATCCCCACACCAGACCAGGTCAGCTCACAAAGATCCCTACACCAGACCAGGTCAGCTCACAAAGATCCCCACACCAGACCAGGTCAGCTCACAAAGCTCCCCACACCAGACCAGGTCACAAAGCTGCTTACATTCTTGATCGTACTTTGTGTTGACATATGACCATATGGGTTTACTGTTTTTTTGTTGTTTGTTTGCTTTTTATTTTTCTTAAGATCAAGAAATGAGGCTGCAGTTGTGTCTTTGATGACTTGAGACTTAATTATATTCAAAATAAAGTTTTGCATTATTTGCTAAGTTGTTTAGTTTTTGTATGTAGCTACATGAAATCTGTATGGTGGGGTATTCAGGTCCAGAGAGTGGACATCCTTAGATCTCTGATGAACAGTAAGAACATCACACCTGAAGACTGTTCAGGCCTTGATCTGGAAGGCATCGCCATGAAAACCGAGGGCTACCTTCCTCAAGACCTGAACCTTCTACTGGACCGAGCTGTCCATGCCAGTGCTGTACACGGCCGAGGCGATGGCACCAGTGAAGGCAAGCGTTCATCTAGTCTCCCCTTCCAGCTGTAATGCAGGCGATGTTCTTGTGAGGGTGTGTACAGCTATGCCGTATCGTCACTCAGGTGTGCGTGTGTTCTATATCAATAGTTCCCGAGTATTTGATGGTATAACTGTTTAGAATGAAAAGGAGATTCACAGCACATGACTTTTCGTCCTGTAGTGCTTGTCAAATCTTTGGTTTTGTGTTTTTCTTCCCTCCAGATGACTGTCATGATATTGTTGCTCATGGCAGGGCTGGTCACCAGCGCTGTGCACTGTCCTGATGGAAGACAATGTCAGGAGAGAAATACATGCTGTTTAACTAATACAGGATATGCCTGCTGCCCGTATCCCTCTGTAAGGGTACATTACACTGTCTCACAAGTACTCTGGAGTGTAGTAAAAAATGTGGTGATGCTCAGATAGGTGTGAAGGGATCTGTTCAAAAGAGCATGTAACAAAATGAAGAGGACTTTACTACACTGTACTACACTGTGGTAGCCTGAGGCGTCACCTGAAATCGCCTGAACTCAAACATTCTATGTGGAACTGTGTCAATATGTTGTAAGTAAATGCTAATTAAAAAGTAATGAATGTCTTCTTTTAGGCTGTCTGTTGTTTAGATAAGGCCCACTGTTGTCCACAAGACTATCGCTGTGACCCGGAGACAAAGAACTGTGTGAAAAATGGAGTACCATGGTACAGATTCCCCTCGTCCCTTCAGATACCAGCTGAAAAGCCCAAGAAAATCTCTCTCTCACCTCAGGTAAAGTCTGTAGGCAATTTCTGGTCTACTGACCCCTATGATCCAGTTAATTTAATTGATTTTACAAAGTATTTTTGTATGCACGATTCACAGTGTGTATGTCAGTGTCTGGTAACATTGTACCCATGGCAACACTGACGTTTGGTGGTAATTGTACCACCTCTAAATGACTGCCAACTACCAGTGGGTGGTGATTACTGGATATTTTGAAATCGTGGCATAACCCCTTGTTTTGAAGGAAGGAAATTATATTGCACATCCTAACAGAAACTGATTTTGGCTTTATGAAACAAACAAACAATTTAATCTGTAAAACAAATCAAATGGATTTCAAAGCTCAATATTTACTAATTTAGTGATGGAAAACATGTCCAGAAGAGCCCAGTATGGATGTTCTAGTCCAAGATAGTACATGTTTACATTTCTGAGAACACTTTTAATGATTCTTACATACACCATGTACTAATTTTCTTTTTAAATAAATTTTTTTAAAATAATTCATTGACATCAACGGTCAGGGAATTGACTGTTAGCCTGTTAGTGTACACTGTTAGTTTCTGCTACATTTGGGTGCAGGCATCCTTAATCTGAAATCCGTATTTCAATCCGTACAAATTATTGTATTGCAATGTGCATTATAGAAGCAAGCACATTTTAACAATTTTTTCCATCTGTACATTGAATTGATTTCTCATTATTACATCTAATGCAGGCTGGGGTCATACGGTGTAGCAGTCGCTTCTACTGTCCTGCTGGGCACACCTGCTGCAAGGCACCAACCGGCCAGTGGGGATGTTGCCCATATCCTCTGGTAAACTTCTCATTCATATGAATATTCTCTATAAACTGATTTATAGAGCAATAACTATATATGGTATATATTTAGGGGACCATATAATGGTATGGTGGTATGTACTGTTAAGCTTGCTTGTTTCGAGTGGCATTGTTTTTGGTTTGTGTTGTCTTCCATTGCTCTGTGTTCTCTTTTGAAGGGTCAATGTTGTAAAGATGGGAAACACTGCTGTGAATACGGCTACGACTGTAACCCTACATTCTCCCAGTGCAAGAAGAAAAACTTTTTAAGTGTCCCTGCTCGTCCCCACACAAAGGCTTTGCTCCTTTGAAATCCACGCTCAATCAATAGGAAAATATTTAATATTCACAAATGAATAAGAAAACTGCATTTATCCTTGTAATGCATTTAAATCCACAAGCTTGCCATCAGATATTTGCTATATTGCTGAGAGATTCTTCCTTCACATCTCCAGTGAGAGCAGTGTGTGTAGATTCACACTGGATGATGTTGCTACTATTTTTCTATGTGTATAGCTACTGTCTACATAAAGATAATGCCTGAAACCAATGTATCAGTCCAGATGAATCGTTTCATATATCAATGCTGGCTCCCTGAGGCCTAGTAATGAGTTTGTCTGAACATGTATTTTGGGCTTGTGTTTTCACCTGCTAAACTGTTTCTAATTTTCTTAAACATTTTCTCGACACAGTAAATTTTGTCACTAATGATTAATTGTCGAATTAATTTGTGAACAAATGTAGTCTTGCCATACTCTCAGGTCTTTAATTAACGCAAGCTTTTGGTACACCAAAATCCAAATAAAAATGGTAGACACGACAGCTCTTCAGTGACGGTCTATCGAGGTTCCCGCGATTCTTCCGGCACGTGCGCTTGGCTTGAGGTTTCTATGACAACAGCACCGTCTGCGCTTTCAAAGCATCAGCGATGTCGGCAATGAGCAAGAAGTTAATTCAAAACTTGGCCGAAACTTTGTCTAAACACGTTAAACATTGTAAGTACTGAAATTATTGATTTGAGGAAATACTCGTTTGTCATGGTATTGTTTATTATCCCGTTAGTCAGCAAGGTTAACTAGCCAGCAGGTAACTAAAGCTAAATGAACTAAAGCTAACTGAACTAGCCCTTAGCTCATTTGGCTTCTTTAAACCTAGTTTGCGTTAAGTCGGTGTTCTGTGGAGTGAGATGTGAGTTTGCATCATCTTTCATTTTAATAGGATCCCTTTCTGAAATTACCAAGCGTGTTAGAAAGTGTGAGCTATAAACTGAACCTCAATACTCTTGTCCAGTTAATAAAACAGAGGCAGAATGCCTCATAAGGCTGTACAACACACTACTGGGAGACCAGGCCGAGAGAAAGGTTGGGACCGGTCTGGACCGCAGCACATTCAGATACATATTGCACAATACCTTTGGACTGACGGACGACATGATGATGGACAGAGGTACGGGTACAGGTGTCTTAGCTGGAGGTTTGCCTGCGGTGTAACTGAATGTCTAGTAATCATTGTACGGCGCACAGTTTTCCGCGCATTTGACAAGGACAACGACAGCTACATCAGTGTGAAAGAGTGGCTGGAGGGACTGGCTGTCTTCCTTCGAGGGACTTTGGAGGAAAAGATCAAGTGTAAGATGGTAAGCAGATGCTTTTTAAGGAATAATGATCCCATAGTTCTAACGCCATGGCTCTTTTTGACATGACTAGACTGTTTTGACGTATACGACTTGAACGGAGATGGTTACATATCCCGGGAAGAAATGTTTCACATGTTGAAGGACAGCCTGACCAGACAACCAACTGAGGAAGACCCAGATGAGGGCGTTAAGGACCTAGTGGAAATAGCACTGAAGAAAATGGTAATACAAATACAGGGCAGTCACGTTATGAAAATAGCTGTCAGACATTGAATTGCGTAGTTCAGTTAATGTGAATGGGTTTGATTATTTAATCTGCATTTGATTTGGACATATAGGATTATGACCATGACAGCAGACTTTCATATGCTGACTTCGAAAAGGCTGTGAGAGATGAAAATCTGCTATTAGAGGCTTTTGGAACATGTCTTCCTGATCCAAAGGTGAAATAACAAAATACACATTTTAAGGTTTACATGTGCCATTTCACTTTAAAGGTTCTTGTTGCAGCTGTTTAAAATTATAGAATAATATATAATGATAATAAATACATTAGTTAATAATCCTTTTGTTTGTTTTACAGAGTATACAGGCTTTTGAGCAGCATGCATTCCAAGACACACTGGAGCACAGATTCACTTGAATAATGTGTAATAATAAAAAATAAACAAAATTTATTTTAAAACAAAACTCTGCACCAGTAAAGCATTCATTTCTGAGGTAGTACACATTGTAATGCTTTTAAAATAATGTATTGCTGTAGAAATGGTGGGATAAAATGTGATTAAATTCTTCGCCGTTGTGACGCTGGGCGGCGACAGACGGACGAGACACAGAATCCGTATTTCGTCTTGACAGATGTCACTTTTATTTTACAATTATTGCGCAATCGGCGCACGAATACTAAACAGGTACACACAACGTGTAGACTTAGACAACGACGAGCACAGGACACTGCGCGAGCGCACATTAAATAGACAAACCACAGTAGCCCCACGTGATCACGAGACGATTCACAGGTGAGACTTATTAATCACACAACAAAACCCTACCCAAGTATATACACTGACGCCGACAAAGCACGTGGACTACGTTGACACACGCCCAAAAGGGAGGGGCCGGGGTCCTCAACGTGACAGACGCCCCCTCCAAGGGCACTACCCGTCCCGGGGTGCCAACAGGACCGAGTGCCCCGAACCCACGACGATGGGCGGATCCGACGCGCTCAGTCCTGCGTCTGGGAGGTGACCGCCCTTGGTGAAGCGTCCGCCACGGACCGCCTAGAACACCCTCCCTGGGAAGACGGGGGAAAAGACGGAAGACACATTAAACGGAACGTTCACAAACACACACACAGGCACGTTCACACACAGTGGCACAAGAGGGAAAAACGGGTTTGGTAAACAAAGGGGAAGACTGACAAACACGGGAACACACACACACGACATGGGCGCCAGGCTGCGCGCCAGCAGGAGAGTGATGAGGGACGAGAGGTCGGGAGCTACTGGTGCAGTAGGCGCTGCGGGTGGCGGTGCTCCTCCTGCAGTCCCTCCACCGGACGCAGCGCGGCTGGCGGACGTGCCCGGCGCAGCGCGGCGGGTGGACGTGCCCGGCGCAGCGCGGCGGGCGGACGTGCCCTGCGCAGCGCGGCGGGCGGACTCTCCCCCCAGCTGGTCGTAGGGGATGTCCCTCTCGCCTCGCGACCGCTCTCCGGAGTCGGCTGTGGGCTCTTCCACCTCCATGTCTTCCGCCTCGCTGCCCCGGCTCCAACTCATGGGCTGCTCCGGACTGCCACCCCGAGAGCAGTCCATGTTATCTCCTCCGGAGCGACCGGAGGGTGCACTCCACCCTCCCTTTACCGTCCCAACCGAACACTCAGAGGGGGGTGGACTGACCTCCTCGGAGTACACGTCGCTGTCCGTGCACTCTGAGACGTCCGAGTGCACGGACCACGGACGTTCCTCCTCCTCTTCCTCACCGTAATCGGCGGGGTCTGCCGAGTGCTCCGACGGAGGGTAGTCTCCGATGTCGACCTCTTCCCCCTCCCCTTTGACGGAAGAGGAACCAACGGGCGGAGGGAGGTAGTCCTCTTCCTCGGACTCCTCCTCCTCCTCTGACCCGTAGTCGCGTCCGGAAGCGTCTTCCAGCGACAAGGGGTAGCCCTCTCCGTCTCCACAGTAGTCCACGGTGGAGGTATCGTCCAGAGACGGGGGGTAGTCCTCCTCCTCTCCACCATAGTCCACCGTGGATGCGTCATTCATCGAGGGGGGGTAGTCACCCTCCTCCTCCTGCTCCTCCTCGGAGTCCTCCTCTCCGAACTCGCTCTCTGGGGTGGACTCGGTAGCACCCATGACGAACGAGCCCACCCTCAGAGGCGAGAGAGCGCGGGCTGGAGGAGCGTGTCTCTCCCTCTAGATTCTTACCGCGCCCTGCCGGAAGATCTCTGCTAGATCAGGGTCTCTCTCCTCGACCTTCTGGGCTGAGGTCAGCTGGAGGGCGCATACAGGGTCTGACATCAGCTGTTCCCGAGTCGGCGAGGGTATGCGGCGCGGGGGCGAGGAGGAGGAGCGGTGGTGCCTTTTGCTGGGACGCAACGCCTTCTTAGGCCGGGTGGCGTATCCTGGCATGTTCGGGTGTCTCTGGTCGGCTCGTCGTTCTGTGACGCTGGGCGGTGACAGACGGACGAGACACAGAATCCGTATTTCGTCTTGACAGACGTCACTTTTATTTTACAATTATTGCGCAATCGGCGCACGAATACTAAACAGGTACACACAACGTGTAGACTTAGACAACGACGAGCACAGGACACTGCGCGAGCGCACATTAAATAGACAAACCACAGTAGCCCCACGTGATCACGAGACGATTCACAGGTGAGACTTATTAATCACACAACAAAACCCTACCCACGTATATACACTGACGCAGACAAAGCACGTGGACTACGTTGACACACGCCCAAAAGGGAGGGGCCGGGGTCCTCAACGTGACAGCCGTGGCTTTGTGGTGGTGGTTCTACTCTGAGGGGGATCTGATGCAACCTTAAAAGGAAAAAAAAAAACAATTTCAAAGACTTTATATTAACCATTGCACCAAAACATTTACGATTTATGTCACATTCATATAACAACTAATAAAATCACAATACCAACCTTTGTCATTGTTCGCCTAATTAAATTAGCAGTTATGTTTAATGAATCATCTTCCATATCCATCTTTGGTGGTTCTGGAAGTTTGGGTCCATACAGGGGTGCATTCTTGTCTGCTATACCCATTAAGTCCAGACTTTCCTCCATTTTCCTCTTCCTGTTCTCCAAATGTGCTGTCCTTGGTATAAGCCTTGGTGCAGTGACTTATGGAACTTGTTTTTCTTTGCCCGTCACTCCATCACAGCCATGGGATGCCAGATTTGGCTTGTGTGAGTTCTGTTTGTAAAGGTCTGTGCCAGGGATGAAACTATGTAGAGATCCCATCTTATCCTCTGTAGGTAATTTTTTTACTAGTAGGCGTTGAGATTTAACTGATTCTTTAGAAGAGAAATATTGCTTAGGGGCATCATGCTGGGGTGGTAAGGGCAACAGTGGAAATTCAGAATAAGTGTCAAAACTAGAGACCTCTCCTTGGATTCTCTGAGAACTTTCAGATTCAGAAGCAGACAATACGTGTGCCTCTTCACATGCAGAATTTGTTGTATTTGTGGATTGTTCTTGGTGAGATTGCTTGTCTGTAATAAATGGGACATTACATATTTTCAAGAAATTGGTCACATAACTTCAAAATGTAATTAGATCCCAAACAAACTATGAGAATCCTACCTGTTTTTTTAGTTGCCCTGTTCACATACCTCCTCCGGTCTTGTAACTTCTTTCTTGTGTCTTCTACAGTCTCATATTCAGGTGCATAGCACACATGAAGCAGCCCTCCAAAGAAGCTTTTCTCATCAGTGTTGCGTTTGGCTGCCCTGATTAGAACAATACACCTTGTTATATATTTTTTAATAAAACAATCCCAGCTGTGTTATTTGTCATATTATTTACCTTGCACTTGTAAGCTTTTGGAATTTGAGCAGGTAAACTTCAGTGAACTGTTCTGCTGGGTATTCATCAAGTGGTCTGTATTCTTCAATGACTCCATAAAGAGCAAACAGTTGTACCAGCTCAGCCATCACACCAATAGCAGGTACTCCTTGCACCAATAAAAACCGAGACTCCAGGTTAATTGTGTAAACCTAAACAAAAGCAGGACAAAACACAATTGACACGTGATTTTAAAAAGTCTTCTAACCGCAGGAATACAAATATGTAGATATTAATGTCGGTGATGTTTGCCTCATTAGCTAGCACGCCACCGCAGCTAATGTACAGACGATTCTAGTAAATCCAGATAACTTTTTTGTAGGTTTACGATAAAAAAGAAGAAATTAAACTTTGACAGCTTTTGGTTTCCTTCCCTCCCTATACTTTGGCCGTGAGCTGCAGACGTTTTGTTGTTGATGATGTTTGTACAACTGAGCTTTACACTTAATTGCCATATAATTTTATAAGTACATATTTTGGTCGCAACAGTCTAACAATATATATATTTATCCAGCGAAAAATGGACTCTTCAAAATCTGTTACATGATTGAGCAACCGTTGATCGAGTACTCGGCAGCTCGAGTGGTCGTGTTTGCCATAGACCACTGACATGTCTAGCATGTGTCTTACACACAGGCTAACATTAGCTAGCTAGATACTTGGCGTAATCATCCCGAAGTAGCGAGGTTTCTTTCTGTCACATGCAATGCTGGGGAGCTATGGCGTACAACCAATTACTCTGGCCTTTAACAACTCTAAAAACTGCTTTCTGCACTTGTCTGCAAACGTAGTCACTCAGCTCTGTCTGCAGGAGGTGCGTGTTTAATATCTAGTGTGAGTTCTTAGCATGCTCAACTCCATCTAATTCTGTTGTCATCTGTGGAACCAGGTTCTGGAGCTCTCGTGTGGACTCGAGAGACCCGTGTTCCTCAGCTGGACAAAGGGCCGGACATCATCCCAGGAGCACAGAGTTGAGCTGAGCAGACAGTTGGGGGAGACACTGGGCTTTCAGGAAGGGAAGCAGGTGACTTGGCGTGTTAACGTGCTAGCCAGAAGTTTGGAGACGTTTGTCATGAGCGTTGTTACTGGTTGTGGGAGTGAAGGAGTGATCTGCTGCTTGACCTGTTTCAGGGATCCCTGCGACCATGTCATCAGGTGCAGCCGGTTCACCAAGTGTTTGTAGAGCCTCTCTCCTCAGATGACTGGGAGATATTGGTAAGCCCCAGTTTGCTGTAGAAGCAAAGTGCATAAAAAATACACACACGTATACATACATATATGTACTTTTAATATACAAACTGGCTCCTCTTAGTTCCCATTAATTCAGAAGCACTTTGCTTGCACAGCTGATGAAGGACCTCTGTCCAAAACACCATATGTCTGAAAATCTAGCGTACTTTACTACAGTGTTTAATATCTATATGTATCTTACCTTGTACATTGTAGTTTCTTACCTAGAAGCTTTAATTTACTGGTTTTGTTTCCAGGAGCTTCATAGCACCAGTTTGGAGCAGCACCTTTTAGACCAGATCCGAATAGTATTCAGTGATGGGGTGTTCCCCGTATGGGTTGACCAACGCACTGTCATCTACATCAAGATAAGTTAGTATCCCCAGACCTTTGAAATAAAGCAGTGATCTTAATCTCTGAAGTACAAACTGAAGATTTGTCTGTCTTATCCATGTAGTCTCCCTGTCGCCGTCTGTGCCATATGGCCGTTTGGAGCGGTACACTGAACTGGTGGTCTCCCCCAAGTTTCCACGTGGAGGCAAACAGATTCCCCACGTGACCACAGTGGGTCCAGATCCAAGCAGCCCAGTCCAGCAGAGGGAGCAGAACTGTGACCTCACATCCACCTCCTCCATAACAACAGACTCTCTCCATGAGTCCTTTAACAATCGGGCAGGCCACTGGGGTGGAGTAGCTGATCTGAGGGGTCTGGTGAGATACATGTTCCCAGGCAGATTTGAACCCGTGAAAGAGATTCCAGAAGTCCCTACCATACCTGCCATCTTCCAGGACTGTATTCTTCGAGTTTGTGGATCTCCACCAGGGGCTATCAGCCACCTGGACTCAAGTTATGGAGATGTTCACCTGTTACCATGGGACCATCTGGAACGTGACCATTGGAGTACTGGACAGGCGGTCTTAACCTATGGTAGACTCTCTAAAATCTACTCTCCTAAAGAAGTGAGGGAGCAAGCCAAGCAAGCAGCAGAGAGGAGAAAGGGTGGAATCGACTCTCAGACTGAAAAAGATGCAGAAACCCCCAGGGAGGAGCCTGTGGTGGTCAGGATACTTTGCCATAATGTAGAGAAACTGCAAGTGGATCAAAGGTCCTTCAGAATGGGAGAAATCTACTGCGGGAAAGTTTGGGTGAGAACTTTAAAGTGGCAACTTCTTATCTTGGATCAGACTCAGAAGATGATTCTACAGCAAAATCGTAACAACTCAACAGTGTTTCAGCTGTGATGGTCCTTCTGTTCTTAATCCAGATTCCGAGCGTGTTACGTACAAGGTTGGGCGTGGACCCACATTCTGCTGTGAAAGTCTGTCCTGTGAAATGTATCCCAGAGGTGGCACTGGCTATTTCACTCCAGCCACTACAGCCATTAGTGAGTGAATCTTTCTTTCCTCTACCTCTCGGAAGCATATACCAGGTTTTTACTGATGTAGTAGCTGTGAGATGTTCATTTTAGTCTGGAATTGAAACAAGGTGCCTTCCTGTTTTGGTTTTGTCTCTCTGCAGGCTGAGAGTGAGGGAGAGGAGGATGTTCGTTCTGCCTTCCTCGGTTGGCTGCATGCTCGGAGTCACCAGCCGTTGGCGTGTCTGACCGCGCAGACGAGCACCGTCCTCCTGCAGTGCTCTGAAGGTAGGTTCTTACCTGGATCCATCTTTGTTTTGACACCAAAATCAACAACTTTCAATAACTCAAAAGGGGGGAAAATAAAAAAGCTTGCTTTTCATTTCAGAGAATATCAGGCCATTCATTTTTTATCCTGTAGCAGGATACGTAGCGTGTGAGGCTGCCTGTTTCATTTTTACCATCTTCAAATGATATCAGATTACCATAAATAAAGAAGCTTTTTAATCTGACGTTGCCACCATTAATACCAAAGTGCAGAGCCCAAAGCCAGGATAAACTACGCTCTTTCTTTACCACCCATCTGGTACTGTTTTCACCTCAGGAAAATCTGAATTCATCTTGACGGTACAGAAGCCTGAACCTGATTCCCAGACCAAGGATAAGCTCTTCCTCTTATCTACTGGTGTGCTCTACAAGGCAGACATCCAGGTACCGTGATGCATCAATGAATGGAAAACCTGAATTCTCTGCATCTTTTTTTTTTTTATTCCTATATGCTTTCTCTGCATATTCCTGTTTACATTCCATATGTGTTGTTTGGAGATAGGTAATGAAGGAGTGTGCGCCTTTAGACCCCACGACTGCAGGACGCTCTGGTGATGAATCGCCTCTCGCTGACTCTCCCTCCCTGAGTTCTCTTGGGTAAGTCACAAGTATTGTCTGAACTACTTTCACAACTGTAAAAACCACAGAAACCCTACAAAAAATGCACATAAACTTTTGCTAAGGTTATTAAGGTATTTATCGAAAGTGAACACAAATGTTATAAACTTGAATTGGGAGAAGTGGGGGACAGTGGCGAAGGCAGACAAATGAGCACCAGGGCAAACGATGTCCCACATATGTGGAGTTCTTGATGGGTGTGCCTTTTGTGCATTGCGGGCCCCTGGCCAGAGGGGTGGAGGAGGCGGTTGCTACTGCTATGGAGCACATCTCCCACAGTCTGATGAGAGGCCCCCTCTGCTGGGAGCTCGTGTCCATGGGCCCTGGCCTCCGGAGTGGGGCCCTTCTCATCTCAGGAGCCAAGGTGACCATGTGACACTAGACTCGTGCTTGTAGTGACACCATGTTTTTTGTTGTTTTTATGTTTCGGTACGTACTATTTGAGTGACTAATGGTATGACTGATCTCTTGTGGCGGTTTAAAGGGCAGTGGAAAGACTACTCTCTCCAGGGCTCTCTGTAGGAAGGCAGCGGAGGAGATGGACGCCCACGTCGAGGTGCTGGACTGCAGGAAGCTCAAAGGTACCACGAACATTCGTGCGTCCTGCTTTTCTGTCCTAGCACACGCGAGGAGCAAACTTCAATGCTCAGGGCTTACGGCGTTCTACGTATTTCAGGCAAACGTGCGGACACGGTGAGGCAGAGGCTGGGGGAGGTTTTTGAGCAGGCAATGTGGAGGCAGCCTTCTGTGGTCCTTCTGGATGACCTGGATGAAGTGACGGGGGCAGCCGCCACGGCCGAGCAAGAGCAGGGCCAGGAGGCTGTACTGCGTCTGCACATCGCGCAGGGTAGGGGACCCCTCACCCACTTCCACTAATGGGTTCAATCGTTGGAGCGCTGTGGTCTGACTGAGGCCTCGTGTGTCTGGGTGTGTTGCACAGGCCTGATGGACTTGGTGGACGAGGCGGTGGTGCGATGCAGTCTTGTAGCTCTGCTGGTCACGGCACAGACTGAGCAGTCTCTTCACCCAACGCTGACGCAAGTGCAGGGCTCCCACTTCTTTCAGAGCTTCTGCAAGATCCCCACACCAGACCAGGTCAGCTCACAAAGATCTCCACACCAGACCAGGTCAGCTCACAAAGATCTCCACACCAGACCAGGTCAGCTCACAAAGATCCCCACACCAGACCAGGTCAGCTCACAAAGATCCCTACACCAGACCAGGTCAGCTCACAAAGATCCCCACACCAGACCAGGTCAGCTCACAAAGCTCCCCACACCAGACCAGGTCACAAAGCTGCTTACATTCTTGATCGTACTTTGTGTTGACATATGACCATATGGGTTTACTGTTTTTTTGTTGTTTGTTTGCTTTTTATTTTTCTTAAGATCAAGAAATGAGGCTGCAGTTGTGTCTTTGATGACTTGAGACTTAATTATATTCAAAATAAAGTTTTGCATTATTTGCTAAGTTGTTTAGTTTTTGTATGTAGCTACATGAAATCTGTATGGTGGGGTATTCAGGTCCAGAGAGTGGACATCCTTAGATCTCTGATGAACAGTAAGAACATCACACCTGAAGACTGTTCAGGCCTTGATCTGGAAGGCATCGCCATGAAAACCGAGGGCTACCTTCCTCAAGACCTGAACCTTCTACTGGACCGAGCTGTCCATGCCAGTGCTGTACACGGCCGAGGCGATGGCACCAGTGAAGGCAAGCGTTCATCTAGTCTCCCCTTCCAGCTGTAATGCAGGCGATGTTCTTGTGAGGGTGTGTACAGCTATGCCGTATCGTCACTCAGGTGTGCGTGTGTTCTATATCAATAGTTCCCGAGTATTTGATGGTATAACTGTTTAGAATGAAAAGGAGATTCACAGCACATGACTTTTCGTCCTGTAGTGCTTGTCAAATCTTTGGTTTTGTGTTTTTCTTCCCTCCAGATGACTGTCATGATATTGTTGCTCATGGCAGGGCTGGTCACCAGCGCTGTGCACTGTCCTGATGGAAGACAATGTCAGGAGAGAAATACATGCTGTTTAACTAATACAGGATATGCCTGCTGCCCGTATCCCTCTGTAAGGGTACATTACACTGTCTCACAAGTACTCTGGAGTGTAGTAAAAAATGTGGTGATGCTCAGATAGGTGTGAAGGGATCTGTTCAAAAGAGCATGTAACAAAATGAAGAGGACTTTACTACACTGTACTACACTGTGGTAGCCTGAGGCGTCACCTGAAATCGCCTGAACTCAAACATTCTATGTGGAACTGTGTCAATATGTTGTAAGTAAATGCTAATTAAAAAGTAATGAATGTCTTCTTTTAGGCTGTCTGTTGTTTAGATAAGGCCCACTGTTGTCCACAAGACTATCGCTGTGACCCGGAGACAAAGAACTGTGTGAAAAATGGAGTACCATGGTACAGATTCCCCTCGTCCCTTCAGATACCAGCTGAAAAGCCCAAGAAAATCTCTCTCTCACCTCAGGTAAAGTCTGTAGGCAATTTCTGGTCTACTGACCCCTATGATCCAGTTAATTTAATTGATTTTACAAAGTATTTTTGTATGCACGATTCACAGTGTGTATGTCAGTGTCTGGTAACATTGTACCCATGGCAACACTGACGTTTGGTGGTAATTGTACCACCTCTAAATGACTGCCAACTACCAGTGGGTGGTGATTACTGGATATTTTGAAATCGTGGCATAACCCCTTGTTTTGAAGGAAGGAAATTATATTGCACATCCTAACAGAAACTGATTTTGGCTTTATGAAACAAACAAACAATTTAATCTGTAAAACAAATCAAATGGATTTCAAAGCTCAATATTTACTAATTTAGTGATGGAAAACATGTCCAGAAGAGCCCAGTATGGATGTTCTAGTCCAAGATAGTACATGTTTACATTTCTGAGAACACTTTTAATGATTCTTACATACACCATGTACTAATTTTCTTTTTAAATAAATTTTTAAAAAATAATTCATTGACATCAACGGTCAGGGAATTGACTGTTAGCCTGTTAGTGTACACTGTTAGTTTCTGCTACATTTGGGTGCAGGCATCCTTAATCTGAAATCCGTATTTCAATCCGTACAAATTATTGTATTGCAATGTGCATTATAGAAGCAAGCACATTTTAACAATTTTTTCCATCTGTACATTGAATTGATTTCTCATTATTACATCTAATGCAGGCTGGGGTCATACGGTGTAGCAGTCGCTTCTACTGTCCTGCTGGGCACACCTGCTGCAAGGCACCAACCGGCCAGTGGGGATGTTGCCCATATCCTCTGGTAAACTTCTCATTCATATGAATATTCTCTATAAACTGATTTATAGAGCAATAACTATATATGGTATATATTTAGGGGACCATATAATGGTATGGTGGTATGTACTGTTAAGCTTGCTTGTTTCGAGTGGCATTGTTTTTGGTTTGTGTTGTCTTCCATTGCTCTGTGTTCTCTTTTGAAGGGTCAATGTTGTAAAGATGGGAAACACTGCTGTGAATACGGCTACGACTGTAACCCTACATTCTCCCAGTGCAAGAAGAAAAACTTTTTAAGTGTCCCTGCTCGTCCCCACACAAAGGCTTTGCTCCTTTGAAATCCACGCTCAATCAATAGGAAAATATTTAATATTCACAAATGAATAAGAAAACTGCATTTATCCTTGTAATGCATTTAAATCCACAAGCTTGCCATCAGATATTTGCTATATTGCTGAGAGATTCTTCCTTCACATCTCCAGTGAGAGCAGTGTGTGTAGATTCACACTGGATGATGTTGCTACTATTTTTCTATGTGTATAGCTACTGTCTACATAAAGATAATGCCTGAAACCAATGTATCAGTCCAGATGAATCGTTTCATATATCAATGCTGGCTCCCTGAGGCCTAGTAATGAGTTTGTCTGAACATGTATTTTGGGCTTGTGTTTTCACCTGCTAAACTGTTTCTAATTTTCTTAAACATTTTCTCGACACAGTAAATTTTGTCACTAATGATTAATTGTCGAATTAATTTGTGAACAAATGTAGTCTTGCCATACTCTCAGGTCTTTAATTAACGCAAGCTTTTGGTACACCAAAATCCAAATAAAAATGGTAGACACGACAGCTCTTCAGTGACGGTCTATCGAGGTTCCCGCGATTCTTCCGGCACGTGCGCTTGGCTTGAGGTTTCTATGACAACAGCACCGTCTGCGCTTTCAAAGCATCAGCGATGTCGGCAATGAGCAAGAAGTTAATTCAAAACTTGGCCGAAACTTTGTCTAAACACGTTAAACATTGTAAGTACTGAAATTATTGATTTGAGGAAATACTCGTTTGTCATGGTATTGTTTATTATCCCGTTAGTCAGCAAGGTTAACTAGCCAGCAGGTAACTAAAGCTAAATGAACTAAAGCTAACTGAACTAGCCCTTAGCTCATTTGGCTTCTTTACACCTAGTTTGCGTTAAGTCGGTGTTCTGTGGAGTGAGATGTGAGTTTGCATCATCTTTCATTTTAATAGGATCCCTTTCTGAAATTACCAAGCGTGTTAGAAAGTGTGAGCTATAAACTGAACCTCAATACTCTTGTCCAGTTAATAAAACAGAGGCAGAATGCCTCATAAGGCTGTACAACACACTACTGGGAGACCAGGCCGAGAGAAAGGTTGGGACCGGTCTGGACCGCAGCACATTCAGAAACATATTGCACAATACCTTTGGACTGACGGACGACATGATGATGGACAGAGGTACGGGTACAGGTGTCTTAGCTGGAGGTTTGCCTGCGGTGTAACTGAATGTCTAGTAATCATTGTACGGCGCACAGTTTTCCGCTCATTTGACAAGGACAACGACAGCTACATCGGTGTGAAAGAGTGGCTGGAGGGACTGGCTGTCTTCCTTCGAGGGACTTTGGAGGAAAAGATCAAGTGTAAGATGGTAAGCAGATGCTTTTTAAGGAATAATGATCCCATAGTTCTAACGCCATGGCTCTTTTTGACATGACTAGACTGTTTTGACGTATACGACTTGAACGGAGATGGTTACATATCCCGGGAAGAAATGTTTCACATGTTGAAGGACAGCCTGATCAGACAACCAACTGAGGAAGACCCAGATGAGGGCGTTAAGGACCTAGTGGAAATAACACTGAAGAAAATGGTAATACAAATACAGGGCAGTCACGTTATGAAAATAGCTGTCAGACATTGAATTGCGTAGTTCAGTTAATGTGAATGGGTTTGATTATTTAATCTGCACTTGATTTGGACATATAGGATTATGACCATGACAACAGACTTTCATATGCTGACTTCGAAAAGGCTGTGAGAGATGAAAATCTGCTATTAGAGGCTTTTGGAACATGTCTTCCTGATGCAAAGGTGAAATAACAAAATACACATTTTAAGGTTTACATGTGCCATTTCACTTTAAAGGTTCTTGTTGCAGCTGTTTAAAATTATAGAATAATTCATAATGATAATAAATACATTAGTTAATAATCCTTTTGTTTGTTTTACAGAGTATACAGGCTTTTGAGCAGCATGCATTCCAAGACACACTGGAGCACAGATTCACTTGAATAATGAACAAAATTTATTTTAAAACAAAACTCTGCACCAGTAAAGCATTCATTTCTGAGGTAGTACACATTGTAATGCTTTTAAAATAATGTATTGCTGTAGAAATGGTGGGATAAAATGTGATTAAATTCTTCGCCGTGGCTTTGTGGTGGTGGTTCTACTCTGAGGGGGATCTGATGCAACCTTAAAAGGAAAAAAAAAACAATTTCAAAGACTTTATATTTGTCAGGCCTGCCTCCCTCCTGTCGGTCATGTCTTCCGTTTGTCTTTTATTTTGAAATTCCTCATTGTGTCTGACTTCACTCCCCTGCCTTGTTTTCTGCCCCTCGTTATTGCTTTCTGCTGTGTCTTGTTGAGTCCCTTGGTTGGTTAGTGTATTTAAGTCTTGTGTTGTCGGTTATTGTAAGTACTTCTTGCTCGTATACCTGTTGGATTCTTGGTGTTCTCTGTTTGTACTCTCTGTTCTTTGATGTTCTCTTTCAGTTGTACTTCAGATTGTGGTTTTTCTAGTTATATGCTTGTTAATGCCTTTCTTTTTCTGTAGTCATGTTCCCCCAGTTATGTTCCAGTTGCATTCCCCTCAATGCATTCTCCCCAGCTCCCAGCTTGTCCTTCGTTTCCTGGTTTGGTTCCTCCTATCTGTGCTTGATGTTTTTTGAGTTTGGTTGCGCGCCTTGGAGGGGGGTTCTGTCAGGCCTGCCTCCCTCCTGTCGGTCATGTCTTCCGTTTGTCTTTTATTTTGAAATTCCTCATTGTGTCTGACTTCACTCCCCTGCCTTGTTTTCTGCCCCTCGTTATTGCTTTCTGCTGTGTCTTGTTGAGTCCCTTGGTTGGTTAGTGTATTTAAGTCTTGTTTAGTCTCTTGTGTTGTCGGTTATTGTAAGTACTTCTTGCTCGTATACCTGTTGGATTCTTGGTGTTCTCTGTTTGTATATTTAGCCTGTTTGTACTCTCTGTTCTTTGATGTTCTCTTTCAGTTGTACTTCAGATTGTGGTTTTTCTAGTTATATGCTTGTTAATGCCTTTCTTTTTCTGTAGTCATGTTCCCCCAGTTATGTTCCAGTTGCATTCCCCTCAATGCATTCTCCCCAGCTCCCAGCTTGTCCTTCGTTTCCTGGTTTGGTTCCTCCTATCTGTGCTTGATGTTTTTTGAGTTTGGTTGCGCGCCTTGGAGGGGGGTTCTGTCAGGCCTGCCTCCCTCCTGTCGGTCATGTCTTCCGTTTGTCTTTTATTTTGAAATTCCTCATTGTGTCTGACTTCACTCCCCTGCCTTGTTTTCTGCCCCTCGTTATTGCTTTCTGCTGTGTCTTGTTGAGTCCCTTGGTTGGTTAGTGTATTTAAGTCTTGTTTAGTCTCTTGTGTTGTCGGTTATTGTAAGTACTTCTTGCTCGTATACCTGTTGGATTCTTGGTGTTCTCTGTTTGTATATTTAGCCTGTTTGTACTCTCTGTTCTTTGATGTTCTCTTTCAGTTGTACTTCAGATTGTGGTTTTTCTAGTTATATGCTTGTTAATGCCTTTCTTTTTCTGTAGTCATGTTCCCCCAGTTATGTTAGTGTTTGGTTCCAATGTTAGGTGTTGTTTGATTCTTGGTGTATGTTTGTGTGCTTTGTGTATATGTATCATTAAACCTTTGTTCAGTCCGCATCTGCGTTCAGCCCTCTGTCCTAGTTGTCACAATATTAACCATTGCACCAAAACATTTACGATTTATGTCACATTCATATAACAACTAATAAAATCACAATACCAACCTTTGTCATTGTTTGCCTAATTAAATTAGCAGTTATGTTTAATGAATCATCTTCCATATCCATCTTTGGTGGTTCTGGAAGTTTGGGTCCATACAGGGGTGCATTCTTGTCTGCTATACCCATTAAGTCCAGACTTTCCTCCATTTTCCTCTTCCTGTTCTCCAAATGTGCTGTCCTTGGTATAAGCCTTGGTGCAGTGACTGATGGAACTTGTTTTTCTTTGCCCGTCACTCCATCACAGCCATGGGATGCCAGATTTGGCTTGTGTGAGTTCTGTTTGTAAAGGTCTGTGCCAGGGATGAAACTATGTAGAGATCCCATCTTATCCTCTGTAGGGAATTTTTTTTACTAGTAGGCGTTGAGATTTAACTGATTCTTTAGAAGAGAAATATTGCTTAGGGGCATCATCGCCCTGGGGTGGTAAGGGCAACAGTGGAAATCCAGAATAAGTGTCAAAACTAGAGACCTCTCCTTGGATTCTCTGAGAACTTTCAGATTCAGAAGCAGACAATACGTGTGCCTCTTCACATGCAGAATTTGTTGTATTTGTGGATTGTCCTTGGTGAGATTGCTTGCTTGTCTTTTATTTTGAAATTCCTCATTGTGTCTGACTTCACTCCCCTGCCTTGTTTTCTGCCCCTCGTTATTGCTTTCTGCTGTGTCTTGTTGAGTCCCTTGGTTGGTTAGTGTATTTAAGTCTTGTGTTTAGTCTCTTGTGTTGTCGGTTATTGTAAGTACTTCTTGCTCGTATACCTGTTGGATTCTTGGTGTTCTCTGTTTGTATATTTAGCCTGTTTGTACTCTCTGTTCTTTGATGTTCTCTTTCAGTTGTACTTCAGATTGTGGTTTTTCTAGTTATATGCTTGTTAATGCCTTTCTTTTTCTGTAGTCATGTTCCCCCAGTTATGTTAGTGTT
This sequence comes from Brachyhypopomus gauderio, assembly GCF_052324685.1. Taxonomy (NCBI): domain Eukaryota; kingdom Metazoa; phylum Chordata; class Actinopteri; order Gymnotiformes; family Hypopomidae; genus Brachyhypopomus; species Brachyhypopomus gauderio. The sequence goes on along the minus strand of NC_135216.1, from coordinate 12,908,082 downwards.
TGGTTCCAATGTTAGGTGTTGTTTGATTCTTGGTGTATGTTTTTTGTGTGCTTTGTGTATATGTATCATTAAACCTTTGTTCAGTCCGCATCTGCGTTCAGCCCTCTGTCCTAGTTGTCACAATATTAACCATTGCACCAAAACATTTACGATTTATGTCACATTCATATAACAACTAATAAAATCACAATACCAACCTTTGTCATTGTTTGCCTAATTAAATTAGCAGTTATGTTTAATGAATCATCTTCCATATCCATCTTTGGTGGTTCTGGAAGTTTGGGTCCATACAGGGGTGCATTCTTGTCTGCTATACCCATTAAGTCCAGACTTTCCTCCATTTTCCTCTTCCTGTTCTCCAAATGTGCTGTCCTTGGTATAAGCCTTGGTGCAGTGACTGATGGAACTTGGGCAAAGAAAAACGTCACTCCATCACAGCCATGGGATGCCAGATTTGGCTTGTGTGAGTTCTGTTTGTAAAGGTCTGTGCCAGGGATGAAACTATGTAGAGATCCCATCTTATCCTCTGTAGGTAATTTTTTTACTAGTAGGCGTTGAGATTTAACTGATTCTTTAGAAGAGAAATATTGCTTAGGGGCATCATCGCCCTGGGGTGGTAAGGGCAACAGTGGAAATCCAGAATAAGTGTCAAAACTAGAGACCTCTCCTTGGATTCTCTGAGAACTTTCAGATTCAGAAGCAGACAATACGTGTGCCTCTTCACATGCAGAATTTGTTGTATTTGTGGATTGTTCTTGGTGAGATTGCTTGTCTGTAATAAATGGGACATTACATATTTTCAAGAAATTGGTCACATAACTTCAAAATGTAATTAGATCCCAAACAAACTATGAGAATCCTACCTGTTTTTTTAGTTGCCCTGTTCACATATCTCCTCCGGTCTTGTAACTTCTTTCTTGTGTCTTCTACAGTCTCATATTCAGGTGCATAGCACACATGAAGCAGCCCTCCAAAGAAGCTTTTCTCATCAGTGTTGCGTTTGGCTGCCCTGATTAGAACAATACACCTTGTTATATTTTTTTAACAAAACAATCCCAGCTGTGTTATTTGTCATATTATTTACCTTGCACTTGTAAGCTTTTGGAATTTGAGCAGGTAAACTTCAGTGAACTGTTCTGCTGGGTATTCATCAAGTGGTCTGTATTCTTCAATGACTCCATAAAGAGCAAACAGTTGTACCAGCTCAGCCATCACACCAATAGCAGGTACTCCTTGCACCAATAAAAACCGAGACTCCAGGTTAATTGTGTAAACCTAAACAAAAGCAGGACAAAACACAATCGACATGTGATTTTAAAAAGTCTTCTAACCGCAGGAAGTAATCAATACAGATATGTAGATATTAACGTCGGTGATGTTTGCCCCATTAGCAGGGTTGCCAACTCTCACGCATTGAGCGTGAGACACACGCATTTGACCGTTTTCACACGCTCTCACGCCACACTTCCGATATCTCACGCCGAAAAAAAAAATCCAGTTTATTTACCTCAGATTCACATATATGATTCAATACGTTACTAGTTCGCTAGCTCTGGCGCCATCCACCGGCGATATAACACTGAATCTGTGTCCATTTTACGTTCGCCCCCCGCTCAACAAAATACACTCGCAACCGGCTCCAGGTTAAAATCTCACTCCAAGCGAACGTCAAAAGTTAGCAACCCTGCATTAGCTAGCACGCCACCGCAGCTAATCTACAGACGATTCTAGTAAATCCAGATAACTTTTTTGTAGGTTTACGATAAAAAAGAAGAAATTAAACCTTGACAGCTTTTGGTTTCCTTCCCTCCCTATACTTTGGCCGTGAGCTGCAGACGTTTTGTTGTTGATGATGTTTGTAGACCTGCGGTGTGTCCCACACTGAGCTGCTCCCGGGTGCTGCCATGATCATTCACCACACAGGAAACACACAGCCCAAACTAATGGATCTCAGTCAACGAGCATTACCAGGAAAAAAAATACAAACGTATATATTTACAACTGAGCTTTACACTTAATTGCCATATAATTTTATAAGTACATATTTTGGACGCAACAGTCTAACAATATATATATTTATCCAGCGAAAAATGGACTCTTCAAAATCTGCTACATGATTGAGCAACCGTTGATCGAGTACTCGGCAGCTCGAGTGGTCGTGTCTGCCATAGACCACTGACATGTCTAGCATGTGTCTTATACACAGGCTAAAATTAGCTAGCTAGATACTTGGCGTAATCATCCCGAAGTAGCGAGGTTTCTTTCTGTCACATGCAATGCTGGGGAGCTATGGCGTACAACCAATTACTCTGGCCTTTAACAACTCTAAAAACTGCTTTCTGCACTTGTCTGCAAACGTAGTCACTCAGCTCTGTCTGCAGGAGGTGCGTGTTTAATATCTAGTGTGAGTTCTTAGCATGCTCAACTCCATCTAATTCTGTTGTCATCTGTAGAACCAGGTTCTGGAGCTCTCGTGTGGACTCGAGAGACCCGTGTTCCTCAGCTGGACAAAGGGCCGGACATCATCCCAGGAGCACAGAGTTGAGCTGAGCAGACAGTTGGGGGAGACACTGGGCTTTCAGGAAGGGAAGCAGGTGACTTGGCGTGTTAACGTGCTAGCCAGAAGTTTGGAGACGTTTGTCATGAGCGTTGTTACTGGTTGTGGGAGTGAAGGAGTGAAGGAGTGATCTGCTGCTTGACCTGTTTCAGGGATCCCTGCGACCATGTCATCAGGTGCAGCCGGTTCACCAAGTGTTTGTAGAGCCTCTCTCCTCAGATGACTGGGAGATATTGGTAAGCCCCAGTTTGCTGTAGAAGCAAAGTGCATAAAAAATACACACACGTATACATACATATATGTACTTTTAATATACAAACTGGCTCCTCTTAGTTCCCATTAATTCAGAAGCACTTTGCTTGCACAGCTGATGAAGGACCTCTGTCCAAAACTGAAAATCTAGCGTACTTTACTACAGTGTTTAATTTCTATATGTATCCATCTTTGTTTTGACACCAAAATCAACAACTTTCAATAACTCAAAAGGGGGGAAAATAAAAAAGCTTGCTTTTCATTTCAGAGAATATCAGGCCATTCATTTTTTTATCCTGTAGCAGCATACGTAGCGTGTGAGGCTGCCTGTTTGATTTTTACCATCTTCAAATGATATCAGATTACCATAAATAAAGAAGCTTTTTAATCTGACGTTGCCACCATTAATACCAAAGTGCAGAGCCCAAAGCCAGGATAAACTACGCTCTTTCTTTACCACCCATCTGGTACTGTTTTCACCTCAGGAAAATCTGAATTCATCTTGACGGTACAGAAGCCTGAACCTGATTCCCAGACCAAGGATAAGCTCTTCCTCTTATCTACTGGTGTGCTCTACAAGGCAGACATCCAGGTACCGTGATGCATCAATGAATGGAAAACCTGAATTCTCTGCATCTTTTTTTTATTTTTTATTCCTATATGCTTTCTCTGCATATTCCTGTTTACATTCCATATGTGTTGTTTGGAGATAGGTAATGAAGGAGTGTGCGCCTTTAGACCCCACGACTGCAGGACGCTCTGGTGATGAATCGCCTCTCGCTGACTCTCCCTCCCTGAGTTCTCTTGGGTAAGTCACAAGTATTGTCTGAACTACTTTCACAACTGTAAAAACCACAGAAACCCTACAAAAAATGCACATATGTCAGGGCTGGCTCGGATGCCACGCCCTCTACCTCCGCACGGGGCACCCGAGTCAGTCCCAGACTAAATCGGCATAATCAGCAGTGATTCGTCTCAGCTGTTTTATAGGCTTCTTAAGGAAGCTTGTGGAGACGAATCACTGCTGAATCGTTTTGGTCTCTTGCCGTTGTGCTTTCAGCCCGTCTCTCTCTCTGTGATATTGTTACGTTTCAAGGTGTCTCGCCACCGCTCTCTCGCTCTCTCTCTCGTTCCGCTGTTACTTATTCGAGTATCTACCTCCTGCGCCGCTATCTGGCCCCTCTCAAGTTTTCCCCAATCTGTTTTCTCTTCCTATCCATTGTTTATTGTTTTGGGAAGGTTGTCTTTATGTTGCGGCGTTTGCCTGCTGTCAGTCTTTCCCTGACGTCCTTAGTTTCGGTTTTCACGTGTTGAGGATTCCACGTGTTTTCTGTTTATAGTTTTTACCGTATTATTCCACGACATTATCTTGTCTGCTTACACGTTGATAATTCCGTGTTGTTTTCTGTTTGTATTTCTACCGTGCTCGCACGGTTTAGTTTCATTTTCGGTTTTGCGCGTCGTGTTTAATTTTCTCTAGTATTGTTTATTGCTCAGGTGTGTGTGTGCGCGCGTTATCGCTCGTTTTTTATGCTCTGCATTTTTTTACTAACCGGCACTTGGGTCCTCCCTTCTCTGTTTCTTACGCGGTGTGTACGTCTCTGTACTCACCACGTTACAGAACGATTCAGCCTAAACATGGACCCAGCCGCTAAACAAGAGTCAGCAGAGTTAAGAGCTGCCCTCACCAATCAGGGACAGTTGCTTGGCAGCCACGACGAGGTTCTAAGGCAGATTGTTAAGCAGCTTAATGACATGACTGTCACTATGCAGACCCTAGCTGGTTCAGCTCCTGTTTCTCATGTTCCCCCTCCTGCTCGCCCAAGTGAACCATCTGTCTCAGCATCACATCTTGTACCTACTCTCCCATCTCCTGCCCGCTATTCAGGAGATCCAGAGGGTTGCAGAGGGTTTTTACTACAATGTTCTCTAATATTCGAACAGCAGCCCTCCAGGTTTCCCTCTGAGCGTGCCAAAGTAGCCTATGTGCTGACGCTGTTATCTGAAAGAGCGTTGGCTTGGGCCACCCCTCTTTTGGAGTCTCAAGCGGAATTATGTTCTTCCTATGAACGCTTCGCTACAGCCATGAGAAGCGCCTTTTACCATCCATCCTCAGGGGGTGTAGTGGGTCCACGTCTCTTGCGCCTACGTCAAGGGAAGATGTCAGTAGCTGACTACTCCCTAGAGTTCCGAACATTGGCTTCAGAAAGTGGATGGGGTGCTGGTGCGCTCATGGCGATCTTTCAGGAAGGGTTGTCAGACGACCTTAAGGATGAGCTAGCGCTTCGTGACCCCCCGGCTGACCTAGATGCACTGATTGCGTTCACGGTGCGTCTCGACAATCGTCGCCGTGAACGCAAAAACACTAAGAGGCTACAATTTCAGGGGGTTGATACCACACGCGCCTTAGAGTCACGTGAGACTGTTAATGAGCCGCAACCCATGCAACTAGGCCACACGCGTCTGTCCCGTCAAGAAAGACAGGCGCGTCTCCAGGGGGGTAGATGTCTTTACTGTGGTAGCGAGGGGCATCAACGTTCTAGATGCCCCGAGTTACAGGGAAAAGGAGCGGCCCGCCAGTAACACGGGAGGTCCTGGCGGGTTCTGTCCCAAACCCTCCTAACAATGGATTATATATCCATGTCTCACTTACCTGGCGAGGGGGGGAAGATAGGCGATTGTTGGCGTTTGTTGATTCAGGTGCCGCTGCCAACTTTATAGATGTTTCTTTGGCCAAAGAACTGGGAGTCCCGCTCACCGACCTCGACAAACCACTGTCTGTGGCGGCTGTTGATGGACGTGCCTTAACATCAGGTGAAGTCAACAAGCAGACTATACCGCTTGATATGAGCATTGGGGGTCATAGAGAACAGTTGGCCCTTTATGTTATCAGTGCGCCCCAGATGCGTCTCATCCTGGGATTTCCTTGGCTTCAACGCCACAACCCGGAAGTGGATTGGCTTTCCCGCACCGTCCGGAATTGGGGGGTCCTCTGCAAGGAAACCTGCTTAAGAAACAGTCCCGAAATCACCACCGGTCATACACCCGATCCAGTAGACCTTACCCGAGTCCCTGATGATTACCACGACCTCAGGGAGGTCTTTAGCAAAAAGAAAGCTAGTTTCCTCCCTCCGCATAGAGCCTATGACATAGCCATAGATCTACTTCCGGGTTCTAGCCCCCCTAGGGGCCGTCTTTTCTCTTTGGCCGTACCGGAACGTAGAGCCATGGAAACATACATACAGGAGGCTCTGGCAGCTGGCTTTATCCGGCCATCCACCTCTCCTGCCGGGGCAGGTTTTTTCTTTGTGGGGAAAAAAGATGGGGGACTAAGACCTTGCATCGACTACCGGGGGCTCAATAAGATAACTGTCAAAGACCGCCACCCTCTACCCCTCATGGCCACCGCCTTTGAGGCCCTCCAGCAGGCCACCATTTTTACTAAGCTCGACCTGAGGAGCGCCTACAATTTAGTCAGGGTAAGAGACGGTGACGAGTGGAAGACCGCTTTTATAACTCCATCGGGCCACTATGAGTATATGGTCATGCCCTTTGGTTTAATGAATGCCCCAGCCGTGTTCCAGCGCTTCATTAATGAAGTTCTCAGAGAGGCCCTGGACAGATACGTCTTTGTATATTTGGATGACATCCTTATTTACAGTCACTCTGAGACGGAACATGTAAAACATGTCCGAAGGGTGTTGCAGTTACTCCTCGAAAGCCACCTCTATGTCAAACTGGAGAAGTCACTATTTCATGTCAAAGAAATAGGCTTCCTCGGTTATCACATAGCCCAGAACACCCTGGCCATGGATCCTTCTAAGGTTCGAGCTGTCGCTCACTGGCCCACTCCCACTTCACTCCGCCTGGTTCAAAGTTTTCTGGGTTTTGCTAACTTCTACCGCTGTTTTATCAAAGGTTTCAGCACCCTTGCTGCACCTCTGATCACTCTTACAAAAAAGAAACCCGGTCCCTTTGTCTGGACTTCTGAAGCCCAGCAAGCGTTCGATCGCCTTAAGGGGCAGTTTACTTCAGAACCGGTATTGTGTATGCCCGATCCCGAATTACCGTTCGTGGTCGAGGTTGATGCCTCTGACCATGGGGTGGGTGCCATCCTCTCCCAGAGAACGGGGACCCCTCCTAAGCTCCATCCGTGTGCTTACTACTCTCACCGCATGACACCCGCCGAACGGAATTACGATGTGGGGGACAAGCAACTGTTAGCGGTCAAGTTAGCTCTTGAAGAGTGGAGGCACTGGCTGGAGGGGGCCAAGCACCCCTTCCTTGTCTGGACAGACCATAAAAACCTGGCTTACCTCCAGCAGGCTAAGCGCCTGAACCCCAGACAGGCCAGGTGGTCCTTGTTCTTTGGACGTTTTGACTTTACTCTATCCTATCGACCCGGAAGTAAAAACGTCAAGCCCGATGCTCTGTCCCGCCAGTGGGAGTCGCCCCCTCACTCCTCTGAGCCCGGCACTATACTTCCAGCATCTAAAATAGTGGCCCCTGTTCAGTGGGCTGTGGAGACTGAGGTAAAGCAATCCCTGACTCGTGATCCTGGGCCCGGTGGTGGTCCCGCTGGTCGTCTTTACGTCCACCCCAAACTACGGAAGAAAGTTATGGAGTGGGGTCACAATTCACCTTTTGCTGCTCATCCTGGGTCACGACGTACACTTAAGCTCCTTTAGGGTAGATTTTGGTGGCCCAGGATGGAGCAGGAGGTTGGTCGGTTTGTCTCTGCGTGTGAAACATGCACCAGAAACAAGGCTACGCACACCAAGCCTGCCGGTTTACTACGCCCGCTCCCCATTCCGTCAAGGCCTTGGACGCATGTGTCTATGGACTTCGTCACTGGGCTACCACATTCTCGGGGTAACACCACTATTCTTGTGATAGTGGATCGGTTTTCCAAGACTGCGAGATTCCTAGCTTTACCTCAGCTCCCCTCTGCCCGTGAGACCGCCTCCCTTTTCTTGCATCACATAGTCCGGCACCACGGTTTTCCTACTGACGTTGTGTCCGATAGAGGACCCCAATTTACCAGTCGGTTTTGGGGTGCTTTCCTGAGTCTCTTTTTGTCCAGAGTTTGTCGTCTGGATTCCATCCCCAGACCAATAGACAAACGGAACGTACAAACCAGGACCTTGAGCAGACGCTCAGGTGTTTGGCTTCCTCCAACCCCTCCTCCTGGTCTGACCAGCTCCTATGGGCCGAGTTTGCTCATAACACCCTGTGGCACTCGGCCCTCGGGATGTCTCCTTTTGAGTGTCTTTACGGGTATGCCCCCCCTATGTTTGCTGACCAGGAGGAGGAAGTGGCTGACCTGGGAGCTCGGGCCATGGTGCGACGTTGTCGGCTGGCCTGGCGTAGGGCCCGTAAGGCCTTGCTCTCAGCTTCCACCAGCTACTGTCGTAACGCCGACAAGCATCGCCTTCCGGCTCTTTCGTTTCGCCCGGGTCAACGGGTTTGGCTGTCCGCCAAGGACCTGCCGATACGTGGGGGTACCAGGAAGTTGGCGCCCCGTTACTTGGGTCCCTTCAAGATAGATAGGCGCATTAATCCGGTCACCTACCGGTTGCTGCTCCCGCCATCCATGAGGGTGCACCCCGTGTTTCACGTCTCCCGGCTCCGTCCGGTCCTGTGTAGCCTGCCCCGTGCGCCACCGGCTCCCCGTATAGTGGACGGGGGCCCGGTGTACTCTGTCAACAGGCTGTTGGATGAGCGTCGTGTCCGGGGTTGTGTCCAGTACCTCGTGGACTGGCTGGGATATGGGCCCGAGGAGCGGTCGTGGGTGCCCTCGTCCCTCATTGTTGACCGCTCTCTCATCCGTGACTTCCGCCGCAATAGGGCTGTTAATCTGGGCCCGCGTGGTCTCGGGCCTAGAGGGGGGGGCTCTGTCAGGGCTGGCTCGGATGCCACGCCCTCTACCTCCGCACGGGGCACCCGAGTCAGTCCCAGACTAAATCGGCATAATCAGCAGTGATTCGTCTCAGCTGTTTTATAGGCTTCTTAAGGAAGCTTGTGGAGACGAATCACTGCTGAATCGTTTTGGTCTCTTGCCGTTGCGCTTTCAGCCCGTCTCTCTCTCTGTGATATTGTTACGTTTCAAGGTGTCTCGCCACCGCTCGCTCTTTCTCTCTCTCGTTCCGCTGTTACTTATTCGAGTATCTACCTCCTGCGCCGCTATCTGGTCCCTCAAGTTTTCCCCAATCTGTTTTCTCTTCCCATCCATTGTTTATTGTTTTGGGAAGGTTGTCTTTATGTTGCGGCGTTTGCCTGCTGTCAGTCTTTCCCTGACGTCCTTAGTTTCGGTTTTCACGTGTTGAGGATTCCACGTGTTTTCTGTTTATAGTTTTTACCGTATTATTCCACGACATTATCTTGTCTGCTTACACGTTGATAATTCCGTGTTGTTTTCTGTTTGTATTTCTACCGTGCTCGCACGGTTTAGTTTCATTTTCGGTTTTGCGCGTCGTGTTTAATTTTCTCTAGTATTGTTTATTGCTCAGGTGTGTGTGTGCGCGCGTTATCGCTAGTTTTTTACGCTCTGCATTTTTTTACTAACCGGCACTTGGGTCCTCCCTTCTCTGTTTCTTACGCGGTGTGTACGTCTCTGTACTCACCACGTTACAACATAAACTTTTGCTAAGGTTATTAAGGTATTTATCGAAAGTGAACACAAATGTTATAAACTTGAATTGGGAGAAGTGGGGGACAGTGGCGAAGGCAGACAAATGAGCACCAGGGCAAACGATGTCCCACATATGTGGAGTTCTTGATTGGTGTGCCTTTTGTGCATTGCGGGCCCCTGGCCAGAGGGGTGGAGGAGGCGGTTGCTACTGCTATGGAGCACATCTCCCACAGTCTGATGAGAGGCCCCCTCTGCTGGGAGCTCGTGTCCATGGGCCCTGGCCTCCGGAGTGGGGCCCTTCTCATCTCAGGAGCCAAGGTGACCATGTGACACTAGACTCGTGCTTGTAGTGACACCATGTTTTTTGTTGTTTTTATGTTTCGGTACGTACTATTTGAGTGACTAATGGTATGACTGATCTCTTGTGGCGGTTTAAAGGGCAGTGGAAAGACCACTCTCTCCAGGGCTCTCTGTAGGAAGGCAGCGGAGGAGATGGACGCCCACGTCGAGGTGCTGGACTGCAGGAAGCTCAAAGGTACCACGAACATTCGTGCGTCCTGCTTTTCTGTCCTAGCACACGCGAGGAGCAAACTTCAATGCTCAGGGCTTACGGCGTTCTACATATTTCAGGCAAACGTGCGGACACGGTGAGGCAGAGGCTGGGGGAGGTTTTTGAGCAGGCAATGTGGAGGCAGCCTTCTGTGGTCCTTCTGGATGACCTGGATGAAGTGACGGGGGCAGCCGCCACGGCCGAGCAAGAGCAGGGCCAGGAGGCTGTACTGCGTCTGCACATCGCGCAAGGTAGGGGACCCCTCACCCACTTCCACTAATGGGTTCAATCGTTGGAGCGCTGTGGTCTGACTGAGGCCTCGTGTGTCTGGGTGTGTTGCACAGGCCTGATGGACTTGGTGGACGAGGCGGTGGTGCGATGCAGTCTTGTAGCTCTGCTGGTCACGGCACAGACTGAGCAGTCTCTTCACCCAACGCTGACGCAAGTGCAGGGCTCCCACTTCTTTCAGAGCTTCTGCAAGATCCCCACACCAGACCAGGTCAGCTCACAAAGATCCCCACACCAGACCAGGTCAGCTCACAAAGATCCCCACACCAGACCAGGTCAGCTCACAAAGATCCCCACACCAGACCAGGTCAGCTCACAAAGATCCCCACACCAGACCAGGTCAGCTCACAAAGCTCCCCACACCAGACCAGGTCACAAAGCTGCTTACATTCTTGATCGTACTTTGTGTTGACATATGACCATATGGGTTTACTGTTTTTTTGTTGTTTGTTTGCTTTTTATTTTTCTTAAGATCAAGAAATGAGGCTGCAGTTGTGTCTTTGATGACTTGAGACTTAATTATATTCAAAATAAAGTTTTGCATTATTTGCTAAGTTGTTTAGTTTTTGTATGTAGCTACATGAAATCTGTATGGTGGGGTATTCAGGTCCAGAGAGTGGACATCCTTAGATCTCTGATGAACAGTAAGAACATCACACCTGAAGACTGTTCAGGCCTTGATCTGGAAGGCATCGCCATGAAAACCGAGGGCTACCTTCCTCAAGACCTGAACCTTCTACTGGACCGAGCTGTCCATGCCAGTGCTGTACACGGCCGAGGCGATGGCACCAGTGAAGGCAAGCGTTCATCTAGTCTCCCCTTCCTGCGGTAATGCAGGCAATGTTCTTGTGAGGGTGTGTACAGCTATGCCGTGTCGTCACTCAGGTGTGCGTGTGTTCTATATCAATAGTTCCCGAGTATTTGATGGTATAACTGTTTAGAATGAAAAGGAGATTCACAGCACATGACTTTTCGTCCTGTAGTGCTTGTCAAATCTTTGGTTTTGTGTTTTTTTTCCCTCCAGATGACTGTCATGATAGTGTTGCTCATGGCAGGGCTGGTCACCAGCGCTGTGCACTGTCCTGATGGAACACAATGTCAGGAGTAGGGCTGGGTATCAATTCAAATTCCAAGAATCGATCCGATTCCGATTCTGAAGATTAAGAATCGATTTATTTCGATTTAATCCGATTTAATCGATTCGATCCAATTCGGGGTTTAGTGTTATTAAAAATGTATTTGAGCTGTTTCCTGACTATGTACAGAAGCAACATGTTAAAACTAGTATTATATCGATATTAATCAGCAAATAGTTACTGGTAGTTGGTAGTTACTGACGGCTGGACAATAAACAGAGGACATCTTTGAGGTGTCTACATCTGCAACAGTGGACTCCTACTGGGACACTAACCAGTGCATTATTATTATGATTGAAATAATTAAGAATTCACCCAAAAGCTGTTGCTACCAAATGCATTTTTATTTTAAAAGTGCTCACACTTAATAAACTGAAAGTATAAAATGTAAACGTGTATTTTTCTTTAAAGTGAGAATATAAGAACAGAACTGTCACGTTACGGTCCCCGACCCCTCCCTGTTGGGCGTGTGTTAACGTTGTCTGCGTCTGTAGATCTCCGTGGGTGCGGGTGCGTCTTGTGATAATCCTCACCTGTGGCTCGTCTCGTCATCACGTGGGGTTTATGTGGTTTGTCTATTTAATGTGTGTTCGCGCAGTGTCCTGTGCTCGTCGTTGTTTGAGTCACACATGTTCTATGTAAACGTGTTTTATGTGTGCTGTCTGCGCTTTGGTAAATGTAATAAACATAACGATTTGGAAAGTGCAAAGGATTATGTCTCGTCCATCGCCTTGCGCCCAACGTTACGAGAACATTTTAAACTTTTTAAAACTGTAAAAACACTGGGTAAACTGTCAGTGACACGGACTAACTGTAAATAGTCACTGACACTGGATAAACTGTCCTTCTGCTTTTAGATGTCCGATTTGACTATCGTCGTTACCGGCACTGTCCGACGCCATGTTGTTTTACAGTTAGTTAGACCGAGCACGCCTGCGTGAATTCAGTGATGAGGCGGGGGTAAAAGTTCACTAAAAAATCGATCTTTGGACGTACGAATCGATTATCAGATCATCTTATGCGAATCGATTCTGAATCGGAAAATCGATTTTTTCAACACAGGCCTAGTCAGGAGAGAAATACATGCTGTGTGTCAATATGTTGTAAGTAAATGCTAATTAAAAAGTAATGAATGTCTTCTTTTAGGCTGTCTGTTGTTTAGATAAGGCCCACTGTTGTCCACAAGACTATCGCTGTGACCCGGAGACAAAGAACTGTGTGAAAAATGGAGTACCATGGTACAGATTCCCCTCGTCCCTTCAGATACCAGCTGAAAAGCCCAAGAAAATCTCTCTCTCACCTCAGGTAAAGTCTGTAGGCAATTCCTGGTCTACTGACCCCTATGATCCAGTTAATTTAATTGATTTTACAAAGTATTTTTGTATGCACGATTCACAGTGTGTATGTCAGTGTCTGGTAACATTGTACCCATGGCAACACTGACGTTTGGTGGTAATTGTACCACCTCTAAATGACTGCCAACTACCAGTGGGTGGTGATTACTGGATATTTTGAAATCGTGGCATAACCCCTTGTTTTGAAGGAAGGAAATTATATTGCACATCCTAACAGAAACTGATTTTGGCTTTATGAAACAAACAAACAATTTAATCTGTAAAACAAATCAAATGGATTTCAAAGCTCAATATTTACTAATTTAGTGATGGAAAACATGTCCAGAAGAGCCCAGTATGGATGTTCTAGTCCAAGATAGTACATGTTTACATTTCTGAGAACACTTTTAATGATTCTTACATACACCATGTACTAATTTTCTTTTTAAATAAATTTTTTTTAAATAATTCATTGACATCAACGGTCAGGGAATTGACTGTTAGCCTGTTAGTGTACACTGTTAGTTTCTGCTACATTTGGGTGCAGGCATCCTTAATCTGAAATACGTATTTCAATCCGTACAAATTATTGTATTGCAATGTGCATTATAGAAGCAAGCACATTTTAACAATTTTTTCCATCTGTACATTGAATTGATTTCTCATTATTACATCTAATGCAGGCTGGGGTCATACGGTGTAGCAGTCGCTTCTACTGTCCTGCTGGGCACACCTGCTGCAAGGCGCCAACCGGCCAGTGGGGATGTTGCCCATATCCTCTGGTAAACTTCTCATTCATATGAATATTCTCTATAAACTGATTTATAGAGCAATAACTATATATGGTATATATTTAGGGGACCATATAATGGTATGGTGGTATGTACTGTTAAGCTTGCTTGTTTCGAGTGGCATTGTTTTTGGTTTGTGTTGTCTTCCATTGCTCTGTGTTCTCTTTTGAAGGGTCAATGTTGTAAAGATGGGAAACACTGCTGTGAATACGGCTACGACTGTGACCCTACATTCTCCCAGTGCAAGAAGAAAAACTTTTTAAGTGTCCCTGCTCGTCGCCACACGAAGGCTTTGCTCCTTTGAAATCCACGCTCAATCAATAGGAAAATATTTAATATTCACAAATGAATAAGAAAACTGCATTTATCCTTGTAATGCATTTAAATCCACAAGCTTGCCATCAGATATTTGCTATATTGCTGAGAGATTCTTCCTTCACATCTCCAGTGAGAGCAGTGTGTGTAGATTCACACTGGATGATGTTGCTACTATTTTTCTATGTGTATAGCTACTGTCTACATAAAGATAATGCCTGAAACCAATGTATCAGTCCAGATGAATCGTTTCATATATCAATGCTGGCTCCCTGAGGCCTAGTAATGAGTTTGTCTGAACATGTATTTTGGGCTTGTGTTTTCACCTGCTAAACTGTTTCTAATTTTCTTAAACATTTTCTCGACACAGTACATTTTGTCACTAATGATTAATTGTCGAATGAATTTGTGAACAAATGTAGTCTTGCCATACTCTCAGGCAGGGGCGATTTTAGGATCTGGTCTTTAGGGGTGCCCAGCTCACAGAGGCACAATACCAAAGTATTGCGCAGGTGCAGAGCAAGGTTTTTGCATAATATAATATTTAAAAAATGTGTTGAGCCAGGGGGTGCTGAGCAACTTCACGGTGGTGCTCTAGCACCACTAAAAATACCCTAGCCTCGCCCCTGCTCTCAGGTCTTTAATTAACGCAAGCTTTTGGTACACCAAAATCCAAACAAAAATGGTAGACACGACAGCTCTTCAGTGACGGTCTATCGAGGTTCCCGCGATTCTTCCGGCACGTGCGCTTGGCTTGAGGTTTCTATGACAACAGCACCGTCTGCGCTTTCAAAGCATCAGCGATGTCGGCAATGAGCAAGAAGTTAATTCAAAACTTGGCCGAAACTTTGTCTAAACACGTTAAACATTGTAAGTACTGAAATTATTGATTTGAGGAAATACTCGTTTGTCATGGTATTGTTTATTATCCCGTTAGTCAGCAAGGTTAACTAGCCAGCAGGTAACTAAAGCTAAATGAACTAAAGCTAACTGAACTAGCCCTTAGCTCATTTGGCTTCTTTACACCTAGTTTGCGTTAAGTCGGTGTTCTGTGGAGTGAGATGTGAGTTTGCATCATCTTTCATTTTAATAGGATCCCTTTCTGAAATTACCAAGCGTGTTAGAAAGTGTGAGCTATAAACTGAACCTCAATACTCTTGTCCAGTTAATAAAACAGAGGCAGAATGCCTCATAAGGCTGTACAACACACTACTGGGAGACCAGGCCGAGAGAAAGGTTGGGACCGGTCTGGACCGCAGCACATTCAGAAACATATTGCACAATACCTTTGGACTGACGGACGACATGATAATGGACAGAGGTACGGGTACAGGTGTCTTAGCTGGAGGTTTGCCTGCGGTGTAACTGAATGTCTAGTAATCATTGTACGGCGCACAGTTTTCCGCGCATTTGACAAGGACAACGACAGCTACATCAGTGTGAAAGAGTGGCTGGAGGGACTGGCTGTCTTCCTTCGAGGGACTTTGGAGGAAAAGATCAAGTGTAAGATGGTAAGCAGATGCTTTTTAAGGAATAATGATCCCATAGTTCTAACGCCATGGCTCTTTTTGACATGACTAGACTGTTTTGACGTATACGACTTGAACGGAGATGGTTACATATCCCGGGAAGAAATGTTTCACATGTTGAAGGACAGCCTGACCAGACAACCAACTGAGGAAGACCCAGATGAGGGCGTTAAGGACCTAGTGGAAATAGCACTGAAGAAAATGGTAATACAAATACAGGGCAGTCACGTTATGAAAATAGCTGTCAGACATTGAATTGTGTAGTTCAGTTAATGTGAATGGGTTTGATTATTTAATCTGCATTTGATTTGGACATATAGGATTATGACCATGACAGCAGACTTTCATATGCTGACTTCGAAAAGGCTGTGAGAGATGAAAATCTGCTATTAGAGGCTTTTGGAACATGTCTTCCTGATGCAAAGGTGAAATAACAAAATACACATTTTAAGGTTTACATGTGCCATTTCACTTTAAAGGTTCTTGTTGCAGCTGTTTAAAATTATAGAATAATATATAATGATAATAAATACATTAGTTAATAATCCTTTTGTTTGTTTTACAGAGTATACAGGCTTTTGAGCAGCATGCATTCCAAGACACACTGGAGCACAAATTCACTTGAATAATGTGTAATAATAAAAAATAAACAAAATTTATTTTAAAACAAAACTCTGCACCAGTAAAGCATTCATTTCTGAGGTAGTACACATT
This sequence comes from Brachyhypopomus gauderio, assembly GCF_052324685.1. Classification (NCBI taxonomy): domain Eukaryota; kingdom Metazoa; phylum Chordata; class Actinopteri; order Gymnotiformes; family Hypopomidae; genus Brachyhypopomus; species Brachyhypopomus gauderio. The sequence goes on along the minus strand of NC_135216.1, from coordinate 12,891,985 downwards.
GTAATGGTTTTAAAATAATGTATTGCTGTAGAAATGGTGGGATAAAATGTGATTAAATTCTTCGCCGTGGCTTTGTGGTGGTGGTTCTACTCTGAGGGGGATCTGATGCAACCTTAAAAGGAAAAAAAAAAAACAATTTCAAAGACTTTATATTAACCATTGCACCAAAACATTTACGATTTATGTCACATTCATATAACAACTAATAAAATCACAATACCAACCTTTGTCATTGTTTGCCTAATTAAATTAGCAGTTATGTTTAATGAATCATCTTCCATATCCATCTTTGGTGGTTCTGGAAGTTTGGGTCCATACAGGGGTGCATTCTTGTCTGCTATACCCATTAAGTCCAGACTTTCCTCCATTTTCCTCTTCCTGTTCTCCAAATGTGCTGTCCTTGGTATAAGTCTTGGTGCAGTGACTGATGGAACTTGTTTTTCTTTGCCCGTCACTCCATCACAGCCATGGGATGCCAGATTTGGCTTGTGTGAGTTCTGTTTGTAAAGGTCTGTGCCAGGGATGAAACTATGTAGAGATCCCATCTTATCCTCTGTAGGTAATTTTTTTACTAGTAGGCGTTGAGATTTAACTGATTCTTTAGAAGAGAAATATTGCTTAGGGGCATCATGCTGGGGTGGTAAGGGCAACAGTGGAAATCCAGAATAAGTGTCAAAACTAGAGACCTCTCCTTGGATTCTCTGAGAACTTTCAGATTCAGAAGCAGACAATACGTGTGCCTCTTCACATGCAGAATTTGTTGTATTTGTGGATTGTTCTTGGTGAGATTGCTTGTCTGTAATAAATGGGACATTACATATTTTCAAGAAATTGGTCACATAACTTCAAAATGTAATTAGATCCCAAACAAACTATGAGAATCCTACCTGTTTTTTTAGTTGCCCTGTTCACATATCTCCTCCGGTCTTGTAACTTCTTTCTTGTGTCTTCTACAGTCTCATATTCAGGTGCATAGCACACATGAAGCAGCCCTCCAAAGAAGCTTTTCTCATCAGTGTTGCGTTTGGCTGCCCTGATTAGAACAATACACCTTGTTATATATTTTTTAATAAAACAATCCCAGCTGTGTTATTTGTCATATTATTTACCTTGCACTTGTAAGCTTTTGGAATTTGAGCAGGTAAACTTCAGTGAACTGTTCTGCTGGGTATTCATCAAGTGGTCTGTATTCTTCAATGACTCCATAAAGAGCAAACAGTTGTACCAGCTCAGCCATCACACCAATAGCAGGTACTCCTTGCACCAATAAAAACCGAGACTCCAGGTTAATTGTGTAAACCTAAACAAAAGCAGGACAAAACACAATTGACACGTGATTTTAAAAAGTCTTCTAACCGCAGGAAGTAATCAATACAGATATGTAGATATTAACGTCGGTGATGTTTGCCTCATTAGCTAGCACGCCACCGCAGCTAATGTACAGAAGATTCTAGTAAATCCAGATAACTTTTTTGTAGGTTTACGATAAAAAAGAAGAAATTAAACCTTGACAGCTTTTGGTTTCCTTCCCTCCCTATACTTTGGCCGTGAGCTGCAGACGTTTTGTTGTTGATGATGTTTGTAGACCTGCGGTGTGTCCCACACTGAGCTGCTCCCGGGTGCTGCCATGATCATTCACCACACAGGAAACACACAGCCCAAACTAATGGATCTCAGTCAACGAGCATTACCAGGAAAAAAATACAAACGTATATATTTACAACTGAGCTTTACACTTAATTGCCATATAATTTTATAAGTACATATTTTGGACGCAACAGTCTAACAATATATATATTTATCCAGCGAAAAATGGACTCTTCAAAATCTGCTACATGATTGAGCAACCGTTGATCGAGTACTCGGCAGCTCGAGTGGTCGTGTCTGCCATAGACCACTGACATGTCTAGCATGTGTCTTACACACAGGCTAACATTAGCTAGCTCGATACTTGGCGTAATCATCCCGAAGTAGCGAGGTTTCTTTCTGTCACATGCAATGCTGGGGAGCTATGGCGTACAACCAATTATTCTGGCCTTTAACAACTCTAAAAACTGCTTTCTGCACTTGTCTGCAAACGTAGTCACTCAGCTCTGTCTGCAGGAGGTGCGTGTTTAATATCTAGTGTGAGTTCTTAGCATGCTCAACTCCATCTAATTCTGTTGTCATCTGTAGAACCAGGTTCTGGAACTCTCGTGTGGACTCGAGAGACCCGTGTTCCTCAGCTGGACAAAGGGCCGGACATCATCCCAGGAGCACAGAGTTGAGCTGAGCAGACAGTTGGGGGAGACACTGGGCTTTCAGGAAGGGAAGCAGGTGACTTGGCGTGTTAACGTGCTAGCCAGAAGTTTGGAGACGTTTGTCATGAGCGTTGTTACTGGTTGTGGGAGTGAAGGAGTGAAGGAGTGATCTGCTGCTTGACCTGTTTCAGGGATCCCTGCGACCATGTCATCAGGTGCAGTCGGTTCACCAAGTGTTTGTAGAGCCTCTCTCCTCAGATGACTGGGAGATATTGGTAAGCCCCAGTTTGCTGTAGAAGCAAAGTGCATAAAAAATACACACACGTATACATACATATATGTACTTTTAATATACAAACTGGCTCCTCTTAGTTCCCATTAATTCAGAAGCACTTTGCTTGCACAGCTGATGAAGGACCTCTGTCCAAAACACCATATGTCTGAAAATCTAGCGTACTTTACTACAGTGTTTAATATCTATATGTATCTTACCTTGTACATTGTAGTTTCTTACCTAGAAGCTTTAATTTACTGGTTTTGTTTCCAGGAGCTTCATAGCACCAGTTTGGAGCAGCACCTTTTAGACCAGATCCGAATAGTATTCAGTGATGGGGTGTTCCCCGTATGGGTTGACCAACGCACTGTCATCTACATCAAGATAAGTTAGTATCCCCAGACCTTTGAAATAAAGCAGTGATCTTAATCTCTGATGTACAATCTGAAGATTTGTCTGTCTTATCCATGTAGTCTCCCTGTCGCCGTCTGTGCCATATGGCCGTTTGGAGCGGTACACTGAACTGGTGGTCTCCCCCAAGTTTCCACGTGGAGGCAAACAGATTCCCCACGTGACCACAGTGGGTCCAGATCCAAGCAGCCCAGTCCAGCAGAGGGAGCAGAACTGTGACCTCACATCCACCTCCTCCATAACAACAGACTCTCTCCATGAGTCCTTTAACAATCGGGCAGGCCACTGGGGTGGAGTAGCTGATCTGAGGGGTCTGGTGAGATACATGTTCCCAGGCAGATTTGAACCCGTGAAAGAGATTCCAGAAGTCCCTACTATACCTGCCATCTTCCAGGACTGTATTCTTCGAGTTTGTGGATCTCCACCAGGGGCTATCAGCCACCTGGACTCAAGTTATGGAGATGTTCACCTGTTACCATGGGACCATCTGGAACGTGACCATTGGAGTACTGGACAGGCGGTCTTAACCTATGGTAGACTCTCTAAAATCTACTCTCCTAAAGAAGTGAGGGAGCAAGCCAAGCAAGCAGCAGAGAGGAGAAAGGGTGGAAACGACTCTCAGACTGAAAAAGATGCAGAAACCCCCAGGGAGGAGCCTGTGGTGGTCAGGATACTTTGCCATAATGTAGAGAAACTGCAAGTGGATCAAAGGTCCTTCAGAATGGGAGAAATCTACTGCGGGAAAGTTTGGGTGAGAACTTTAAAGTGGCAACTTCTTATCTTGGATCAGACTCAGAAGATGATTCTACAGCAAAATCGTAACAACTCAACAGTGTTTCAGCTGTGATGGTCCTTCTGTTCTTAATCCAGATTCCGAGCGTGTTACGTACAAGGTTGGGCGTGGACCCACATTCTGCTGTGAAAGTCTGTCCTGTGAAATGTATCCCAGAGGTGGCACTGGCTATTTCACTCCAGCCACTACAGCCATTAGTGAGTGAATCTTTCTTTCCTCTACCTCTCGGAAGCATATACCAGGTTTTTACTGATGTAGTAGCTGTGAGATGTTCATTTTAGTCTGGAATTGAAACAAGGTGCCTTCCTGTTTTGGTTTTGTCTCTCTGCAGGCTGAGAGTGTGGGAGAGGAGGATGTTCGTTCTGCCTTCCTCGGTTGGCTGCATGCTCGGAGTCACCAGCCGTTGGCGTGTCTGACCGCGCAGACGAGCACCGTCCTCCTGCAGTGCTCTGAAGGTAGGTTCTTACCTGGATCCATCTTTGTTTTGACACCAAAATCAACAACTTTCAATAACTCAAAAGGGGGGAAAATAAAAAAGCTTGCTTTTCATTTCAGAGAATATCAGGCCATTCATTTTTTATCCTGTAGCAGGATACGTAGCGTGTGAGGCTGCCTGTTTCATTTTTACCATCTTCAAATGATATCAGATTACCATAAATAAAGAAGCTTTTTAATCTGACGTTGCCACCATTAATACCAAAGTGCAGAGCCCAAAGCCAGGATAAACTACGCTCTTTCTTTACCACCCATCTGGTACTGTTTTCACCTCAGGAAAATCTGAATTCATCTTGACGGTACAGAAGCCTGAACCTGATTCCCAGACCAAGGATAAGCTCTTCCTCTTATCTACTGGTGTGCTCTACAAGGCAGACATCCAGGTACCGTGATGCATCAATGAATGGAAAACCTGAATTCTCTGCATCTTTTTTTTTTTTTTATTCCTATATGCTTTCTCTGCATATTCCTGTTTACATTCCATATGTGTTGTTTGGAGATAGGTAATGAAGGAGTGTGCACCTTTAGACCCCACGACTGCAGGACGCTCTGGTGATGAATTGCCTCTCGCTGACTCTCCCTCCCTGAGTTCTCTTGGGTAAGTCACAAGTATTGTCTGAACTACTTTCACAACTGTAAAAACCACAGAAACCCTACAAAAAATGCACATAAACTTTTGCTAAGGTTATTAAGGTATTTATCGAAAGTGAACACAAATGTGTAATAAACTTGAATTGGGAGAAGTGGGGGACAGTGGTGAAGGCAGACAAATGAGCACCAGGGCAAACGATGTCCCACATATGTGGAGTTCTTGATGGGTGTGCCTTTTGTGCATTGCGGGCCCCTGGCCAGAGGGGTGGAGGAGGCGGTTGCTACTGCTATGGAGCACATCTCCCACAGTCTGATGAGAGGCCCCCTCTGCTGGGAGCTCGTGTCCATGGGCCCTGGCCTCCGGAGTGGGGCCCTTCTCATCTCAGGAGCCAAGGTGACCATGTGACACTAGACTCGTGCTTGTAGTGACACCATGTTTTTTGTTGTTTTTATGTTTCGGTACGTACTATTTGAGTGACTAATGGTATGACTGATCTCTTGTGGCGGTTTAAAGGGCAGTGGAAAGACTACTCTCTCCAGGGCTCTCTGTAGGAAGGCAGCGGAGGAGATGGACGCCCACGTCGAGGTGCTGGACTGCAGGAAGCTCAAAGGTACCACGAACATTCGTGCGTCCTGCTTTTCTGTCCTAGCACACGCGAGGAGCAAACTTCAATGCTCAGGGCTTACGGCGTTCTACGTATTTCAGGCAAACGTGCGGACACGGTGAGGCAGAGGCTGGGGGAGGTTTTTGAGCAGGCAATGTGGAGGCAGCCTTCTGTGGTCCTTCTGGATGACCTGGATGAAGTGACGGGGGCAGCCGCCACGGCCGAGCAAGAGCAGGGCCAGGAGGCTGTACTGCGTCTGCACATCGCGCAGGGTAGGGGACCCCTCACCCACTTCCACTAATGGGTTCAATCGTTGGAGCGCTGTGGTCTGACTGAGGCCTCGTGTGTCTGGGTGTGTTGCACAGGCCTGATGGACTTGGTGGACGAGGCGGTGGTGCGATGCAGTCTTGTAGCTCTGCTGGTCACGGCACAGACTGAGCAGTCTCTTCACCCAACGCTGACGCAAGTGCAGGGCTCCCACTTCTTTCAGAGCTTCTGCAAGATCCCCACACCAGACCAGGTCAGCTCACAAAGATCTCCACACCAGACCAGGTCAGCTCACAAAGATCTCCACACCAGACCAGGTCAGCTCACAAAGATCCTCACACCAGACCAGGTCAGCTCACAAAGATCCCCACACCAGACCAGGTCAGCTCACAAAGATCCCCACACCAGACCAGGTCAGCTCACAAAGATCCCCACACCAGACCAGGTCACAAAGCTGCTTACATTCTTGATCGTACTTTGTGTTGACATATGACCATATGGGTTTACTGTTTTTTGTTGTTTGTTTGCTTTTTATTTTTCTTAAGATCAAGAAATGAGGCTGCAGTTGTGTCTTTGATGACTTGAGACTTAATTATATTCAAAATAAAGTTTTGCATTATTTGCTAAGTTGTTTAGTTTTTGTATGTAGCTACATGAAATCTGTATGGTGGGGTATTCAGGTCCAGAGAGTGGACATCCTTAGATCTCTGATGAACAGTAAGAACATCACACCTGAAGACTGTTCAGGCCTTGATCTGGAAGGCATCGCCATGAAAACCGAGGGCTACCTTCCTCAAGACCTGAACCTTCTACTGGACCGAGCTGTCCATGCCAGTGCTGTACACGGCCGAGGCAATGGCACTAGTGAAGGCAAGCGTTCATCTAGTCTCCCCTTCCTGCTGTAATGCAGGCGATGTTCTTGTGAGGGTGTGTACAGCTATGCCGTGTCGTCACTCAGGTGTGCGTTTGAGCTGCGGGGACTTCCAGCAGGCCCTGCAGGGCTTCGTGCCTCCCTCCCAGTGGGGGGCACGGCTGCAGGTGCCCGGCGAGGTTGGCACGGAGCGTGTGGGCGGACTTCACCAGGCACGCCAGCTTCTGATGGACACCATCCTGCTTCCTGCCAAGGTAAAACTGGAGGGTCATTAGTCAGACAGTCGGCTTTATGTGTGAGCTGTCTGTGCTTATATCCCAAGGTGTGTGTGTGTTTGTGTGTGTGTGTGTGTGTTTTCAGTACCCACGGCTTTTCTCCTGTCTGCCAATTCGCCAGCGCTCAGGGGTGCTCCTCTTCGGGGCGCCTGGCACAGGCAAGACGTTGCTAGCCGGAGCCGTGGCCAAAGAGAGCGGCATGAATTTCATCAGCATCAAGGTGAGGGAGAGGAAGCCGTCATTGCACTAGTTTACTGTTTAGCCCTGATTGGTGACCAGGCTATGAGGCTTTTGGACATTAGATTATATCAGTAACCACATTCTGGCCCTGCATGTGAGGTAGCAGCTCCTGCTGCATGTCTGTGTTCCTCTTGGGTACATCTGTACATCTGTTCCCTTCCCTGGATCAGATCTGTAATCTCGGTCTGACCCTGTCTATAAAATACATCAAAGCAGATTTGTTTCTGTGTGTGTGTGTGTGTGTGTGTGTGTGTGTGTGTGTGTGTGTGTGTGTGTATAATCTGTTGGGTGTTCTGTTCCCATAGGGTCCCGAGCTCCTCAGTAAGTACATCGGTGCCAGTGAACAGGCAGTGCGGGAGGTGTTCCAGAGGTTTGTGTCCGACGTCTCAACAGCCTTCAGTTCCCCGAGCAGAGCTGGGAGCGGAGATTAACCATGCAAATGTCATTCTTCTCTCCGCCCCCCTTCCCTCCCTTAAACCCTCCCCCTTTTTTGATATGGCTCTTGTGTATAACAGGGCCCAAGCGGCGAAGCCCTGCGTCCTGTTCTTCGATGAGTTTGACTCCCTTGCACCGCGCAGAGGTCACGACAGCACAGGTGTCACTGACCGAGTGGTCAACCAACTGCTCACACAGCTGGACGGAGTGGAGGGTCTACACGGTAGGGGGAGACACACCAAACACACACCAAACACACACCAAACACACACCAAACACACAGTCTGAGAGATTTTGAAGCGTCACAAATGGAGCATTTAGATTTTACAGCTTGATGATCACGTCAGGCTTAAATTAAGAAAATAAGGAAACTTTATTACCACACCGACATTTGGTTTGGAATGTACATGCATATCCTAATGAGTAAGACTCATTTTTACACTGTAAAACCCAATTAGGTTTGCTTGTCCTTTTGTGTAATATGTGTAGCATGAATACTCTTCCTTGTCCCATCCCAGTGGTTGTGCGTGCGGTTCAGACCCAGACGTGGGCTGGGGCAGCGTGCGCTTCAGAGTCCGCCACCCGTGTTCTGCGTCTCACACCCACTGTCCTCTTTCTCGTGGTGTCAGGGGTGTACGTTCTGGCAGCCACCAGCCGTCCTGACCTGATCGACCCCGCCCTGCTGAGGCCCGGGAGGCTGGACAAGTCTGTGTACTGCCCTCCCCCAGACCGGGTCAGTCTTACAGAACACGCTCATGGCTGGAGAAGGAGAAAATGTTGACACGCCCGCACTTCAGGGTCTTTTTTTTTTTTCTTTCTAGTTTTTGGTCTTTGAGTGCTAGTCAATCACATTCAGACATTTTTGTCAGTGGTGATGTGGCGCTCAGTGGAGTGACATTTGACGGTGTTTAGGAGGCCCGGAAGGAGATTCTGAAGGCCCTGACCCACTCTGTGCCACTGGCTGCAGACGTGGACCTGGAGCAGATCGCTGTGGCCACCGAACTCTTCACAGGAGCGGACCTCAAAGCGCTGCTGTACAATGCCCAACTGGAGGCCATTCACAACGGCTTGGGCCCCAGCCTGCTTCCCGTAAGTCGCACCCTGTTAGTTCCGGAAGAATCGCCGTCGTATCGTGTTTAAAGTTAAACAGGCAGAATTGAGATGAAATGTAGAATAGTTCTTCATAAGTTCTTCAGGCCGATGTTCCCCATGCCGCGGTGCAGGAACTGGGCTCGGGATCGGACAGCGACATGAGTCTCTCCTCGCTGATCTTCCTCAACCACAGCAGCGGCTCGGACGACTCCGCCGGGGAGGGCGAGGGCGCGCTGGAGCCCCCTGCTGGCCTGCCGGAGCAGAGCGAGCTGCCCGCAGAAGACCCGCGGCACAACATCTGGCGTCTGTACTTCGGCAGCTCCTTCGATTCGGTGGAATCGGTTGGTTCACGTCACGCCTTCAACCGCAGCTTTAAGGGAAACGCAGTGGGACTTGCTCTGTGGTACAAGGCCCTGACTTTAGGGACCGCGGTAGTAATAGATGGGAAGTGATTTGTTACTCGAGCTCATGTTGTCTCCACTTCTGCCTTTCCTGCTCACAGAATTCCCAGTGCCTGTCGGTACCCAACTCAACCACCCACGAGCTGACTGGTGCCTCAGGGAGAGACACGGCCTGCCTCCATGGTCCCGTGCTCATGTCCTCCGTGCAGGAGGGCTTCCAGGAGCTGAGCCCAGAGCAGGCGGAGCGACTCAAGGCTGACGTGAATGGCATCAAAAACGGCTACCGCAGGAGTGCAGTCAGTCACGCACCTACACCCACACATGCACCACCCCAACCACAGGGGCCCAGTCACACACCTACACCCACACATACTTTGATAGGCAGCCGTTCAAAGCTCCTAATCTCCTAATTTGTGTGTGTGTGTGTGTGTGTGTGTGTGTGTGTGTGTGTAGGAGGACTCCTTTTTGCAGCAAACAGGCCCCAGTAAGCCAGGCCTCCAGATATGTCAGTCACACCTGACCTCAGCACTGGCCAGCACTAGAGCCTCCATTACCAGGCAGGACTGGAGGAGGTACACTGACCTGTAAGTGTCTTTTACTGGAAAAGCCGCTTGAATAGTGAAACAGATTCAGAAAAAAATTCATTCACAGTTTGCTAAAAAAATTTGTATTCATTAATTATTTACTATCCACTTCCAGCTACGAGTCCTTTGGTGCCTTAAGAGACAGCAGGCCTCCAGGAGCAGCCCTGATTAACCCAGGCCAGCGAGTAACCCTGGCCTGATGGTCCCCACACACACACACACACACACACACACACACACACACTGTGTGTCTAGTGGGAGAGAGGTGAGCTGCAGCAGTGTGATTGGTGGATTCTGATACGTGTGCCTGTGAATTATTGTACACGTGAATGACGTTTGAAGACGATACAAAATAATCTCTCCCCTTTTCTGGAAGAGCCATGAGTTTAGACTTTAATACGTAGTCTAACATAAATCTTTTAATAATGAACATGTACTTTAATTATAAAAGATGTAAATTGTTAGTTTTGAGATTTAGTATTTCTTAAATTAATGTTACGATTTCGTAATTGCACTGAAATATTTAAGAAATGCTTGTGATTCTTTGGAAACGCTTGTAAATGTAAATATGGAAGAAAATCTTTAAGCTGTGGGTTTAATACTTAATTAAAATATTGATTTATTATTATATTGCATTTGTGTACTCCCAACTAATTTTGTGACCAGCCTATTCTACAAGTGCATATCAAACAAAACTTAACGTGTTATTTACAAAAATACATGTACATTCCATTGAGAAACGTTATTAATATTATTTCCTACTAGCTTGTACTTACAACTGGCTGACATCTGCAGTAGATCAAGGTGATGCCTGTTCTAGGCGTGCTGTTGCAGACTCTAACCCTGTTGCACACACTAACCCGTCTTGGGAGGCGCGTTCTGTCAGCCTGTGTCCATCTTCATCGCCCCTGGTCAGTTTTGGACCACAGGACAACTGTTTAACGGATATTCCAGGTATTCTGGCATGGTAGTGGGAATAAGCGTTGTCGGGCACAGCGGTGTTGCTGGGGTTTTTACATGTGTTTGGGGCACTGTGTTCCGAGTCTGCCATCCAAACGCACTCAGCCAACATTGCGAACTGGGCATGTCAACAAATGGGCTATAGTCCCTAACTGTACATCTACAATGTATTGGGAATACACACGTAATGTGGGTGGCAAGTGTATACAACAATAAACCAGATGATTTGATTTACATATATTAATTTTGTCATGTTTGCCGTTGATGCTCTGCGAGACCAGCAGAGAGCAGCATCGTACAAGTGACATCTGGTGACAGCAGTGCAACAAAACTATATCCAGCACTCTATAATGCATCCAGGCCAAAGCCGTGTAGCATCTCTAACTAGCATATGTACCCCGAGATCAGTACCATCTGCAGTTCTGTTTGGCAAAGCAGGACTGCCATCTTGAGGGAAAATGTACAGTTCTGAGCAGCTTCCAGGGAATGATGAGATTTCCTTCAGAAAGGCTGCTGAATTCATACGAAGGACAAGTGGGGTGTTTTTCCGAGGCCTGTTGTTCGTGCAGACACCAGCTCGTCTTTTGAAGCGCTCCCACGAGAAGAGACAAACGGAGCCGAAGGGAGGGGGGAAGCTAAGCGTCTCCCCTCCGCCTGAGTCCAGAGGCGGCCGCGGCTGCTTCCTCCCCTCAGTTCCTCTCAACCCCCCCACCCCCCACCCGGTACTGCTCTCCTTCAGTCGTCTGTTCAAACCGCCGCTCCATCTTCTTCAGATGGAGGATGACTGTTTTTTCCTCCCGTCCTGGCTTCAATGGGCAGACTTTTGCTTTAGTTTGAAAATAGCACCAACCGCCACTAAAGCTCGAGCTCAGTGAATTGCCTTCGTGAGGCAGAGGAGGGAAAAGGGGAGGGGGGGGGGGGGGGGGTCGTTCTGTTGTTTACATCACCACAAGAGACGTATTCACTGACAAGTAAGGGCATGTCTGTGTGACAAATCCAATCAGACTCCCAGGGAGGGCACAGCATCTGCTATAAATAAAGCTTCCTCTGCTCCAAAGATCCATCAGACAGATTCTGGGGACAGATGGGGCTCGCTACTTGATATTTGATTGAAAGAGATGCCAGGTATGAGAAAATGCAAAGCAAAAAGGACAAAAAGGATGATAGATGTCCGTAAAGTGCAAAGGTCTTTTTATAAACCACCTGGAAGAATCAACAGGGTCTTTTTTTATAACTGATGGGATTATGATAAAAATGAAAAATGTGTTGGAAGCTACTAATAATTAGCTTGACTGGATTGTTAATACACATTTAAGCATTTGTGTAGGAGGCTTCGTGAGAGGTGTGTCCTGGGGTTTTGATGAAGGTCAGTGTTACTGCTAATGGGGATGGTTTCACACCACAACATTCCACCCAACACCAGTTCTGTGGTCAGAAACAGACCACTGATTAAGGAACCCAAAGGCAAATACAAATTATACATGGCAGCAGATGGACTCCATAGTGTATGGTTGTACTTACCAGTGAATATTAAAAACGTTACCTTTGTAATACAGTGAACAGTGATTTTTGCATCCTGAAAGAAATCCCGGTTTCGTATCCATTTCTGCATGCTGAACCCAAATGTTTGAGGTTCTCCATCACAATTTTTTACTCATGTGTCATATTATGGAAACGTGGTAACAAGGTAAATAGATCCTCTCTGTTTTGGTAGACTACTGCTAGACACTGCAGAGGGAGGTTCCTGCAGCCACATACATGTAGATATGAAGTGTATTTGTACACATACATGCAATAACGGTCTCATTTATGAGAATATTTATGACTTAGTAATAGGTTAATGACTTAAACCATACATGATTTAAAAAAACTTCTAAAACAGATTCAAATTCAGTGTAAGAAGTACTATAAAGTTCCAGCTGTTTTAGTTTGGGAAAAGCTGAAAACAGCAGAAATAGGTATGTAAAAATACACAAGTGAAAGTCAAAACCTTTATACATTTATATATATCTAAGTAATAAAAAACTATGAATAAAAAATGTGAAAGAAATCAAGTTCTGACCCTCAAAATTTAAAACAAGTGCCTCCAGATATCCATGTTGTATGAACGTAAAACACTGCCGTGTCCATTCAAGGAAGAAGCATCAATTCAATACTGAGTGAAAAAGGGCATCACCGATTCAGCTTCACTCTCCACAAAAATAATCACTGCAATAACAGAAATCTTGTTGGAATGACCAAACACAAATGCAGCCTTTCAGTCCGCTAAAGAGACTGGAATGAATGAAATGCCTCTCGATTGACCTTTATGTGCAAAGTGCATAGAACACCCCCTGCCCAAACTCCTAAATGGTGCCTCTCCTGTGTTTGTGATCAAACTGGGAGGAAGTGTGGGAGTATGGCTTCAGCACCAGGTCAGGGAGCACTGACCACACCGTACCAGTCTCCTCGTCTGCATCGACCGGTTCACCGGGCTGAGAGACAGGGACGGGCAGCACCTCCCTGCTCAACACAGCGGCGTTCAGAGCAGCACAGTTGCTTCCTGCCCAGGCAGGACGCACAGCGACTCGGGAGGCCGTGGGTGAAGTGCTGTGAATGATTCACTTCAGAGCTTTCTTCCACCAACCCTTTCTGCAGCAGTGATGAATAACTGGTCTCCGATGTTCTGCACCTCTACAAGATCTAAATCCTGAATGTCAGTTGAATATGTGATGTTACGCTTGACTGACAATTGGCAACTTGCAATAAATATTTCTTTTGTCAGACAAGGTTAACAATCTGCTTTCTGTAATGCTCGAAAATGCGAATAAAATACACTGAGGTGATCGTGCAATTCCATTCTTAGACACAGTTGGTTAGCCATTTCTGTAAGCGTAGTGGCTGGTAGTGGAGCCTCTGGTCACAAGCAGCTTATTTTACACTTCCTGCTGGACAGGAAGCACATCAAAGGGAGAGATTACTTCAACATCTGCCCACACGGCTGTCTCCACCACCACCACCAAGAGGTACGATGCTCCGACTCACCGGTGCCCACAGAAGCCCTGGGAATGACACAGTCCAAATATCTGGTTGTCTTGTTTACAGTGTGAATTATTTAATGCTGTGTTCTTACACAGGAGATTTAACAGACGGTCTTGGCACTTCACGGTTCTGAGGGACAGTGTTGCTGAGTGATGGCTTCAGCTTTGCAGACCTCTGCTGCTTTCTTAGAATTGGAGCAGCTCGCTGTGATCAACTACTTTCACCTCCACAAGGTCCGTTTCCTGAACAGTCAGGTGTGAGAGATGAAAAACCAGGGGCAAACCTCACCTGTCCCAAAGATTATAGACACTAACAAATATGAAATCAGGTTGAGGCTGAAAATCTTCAATTCCTTTTCATAGTGACTCCTGCTTTTGAATGTACAACTTGATTAGCATTGGTGTGCCAGTATTCAGTGTTCACTGAACTCCAAGCAGTGAGTGATGAACCAGATGGCTAATGAGCTCGATGCTAGCTGAAAACATCCTGCTGCTTCACCAATGGCCTTGAGGCAGGTACTTAACAACATGGTAGCGACTGGCTAATGCACAAGGATGTGGGCAAAAACATCATTTAAGTCATGTAATGGCATGTAAATGTACATTTGTTGAAACAACAGGTACAAGCTGTTTAATAATGAATAATGATTAGATCAATGAACCATTATCCACATAGAAAAGCAATCAGAAGGTTGATCCGTTATTGATCTTTAATGTAAACAGCATAATGACGGGCTCTTCATGAACATCAAATGGGACATACAACACAGCAGATAAAACAATGACAGGATTCATCATTTAACTTAAATTACCCAAGAATTATCAAATTTATCAGAGGATCCTTAAAAAAAAATGTTTTCCTTAACAAACACACAAAAATCGTATAATACTGACTACTTGGCAGCACAAACATCACTAAAGTTTACATCTTTCAAAAACAGAAGCTCAGTATTGCTTTGGAATGTTACAGCTGTCTACCACAAGTTTGGTGGCTATCAAGTAGAAGGGGGGGCTGTGTATGCGAGCTTGTGGTATAGCAACATGGCCAACTAAGCCAATGTGGGCGTACCCACGCAATTCAGGCCTAATAAAAGGGAGACAGTTTTGATACTGCCCAGTTCAGATAACAGTCTACAGTGTGTGGAGCATGGACCGGATGCTTGGATAGCGTGGGGATGTACTTGGACTATACTAGCCTGTCTGTGTTCTGTGCCATTAGCTGCCGCCTATACGAGTCAAAGACGTGCGCAGCGCCAAGCGCTAAAAGCTTAAAGTCCCCAGACACTGCACATCCTTCACTGGGACGTGCCCACCTCAAACTGCTGGGAGGGATGGGAATGAAGAGGAGAACTCTGGGATGGGTAAGCGTCCAAGCGGAGCGGGTGCACGAGAGAGAACCGTGGGGGGAGGAGGGGGGGTGTTTTGATGTTGATGGACATGGGTGAATGGAGGGGTGAGTTTTGTGAGATGCAGGTTTAGGACCTGATGACCCGTACACAGGCAAGATCCCTCAAACCAGGCCGGGTAGGTCAGGGTCCTCGAAAGCCAAATCCATAAGTCCAGCAATCTCTGATGCACTAAGAAAAAGCTTAGCAAGTCTACGGAAGGGAAAAAATATCCTTTTTTTTTTCTTTGATTGTTTTCTAAAAGTTTTTTTTTCCAGTTTGCATTTAAGAAATTTCTCTTGGTCCAGCGGAGGAGTTAGTTGCAGTCATAGACAAAGTCATAATTACTAGGTTCTTTGGGGATAGGGGGCGGGGCCTCAGGGATCTGGATGTTCTCCAGGTCCAGGAGGCGGAGCTTCATCTCCATATTGAGAAGAGTGTCCAGGTCTGAGCGGGTGAATTCACTGGTCATCTCTTTACCCAACAGAGCATTTAGCCCATCAGTCCACACACAGTACTAAAAGACAAATCACACATATCAACATTTCACTTCTGTTATACACACATGCACACACAAAAGTAAAAGTGTGTAACATTTTGGATGTAGTGACTCAGATAAACAGTTTTAACAGTTTTTTAAGAGTGTTGAAAATGGGTCTGTTTACCTTAAAAGTAGCTTTATAAATAGCCCTGTTTAAGTTAAAGCAGAAAAAAATGTCTACAAATGATTTTTATCCTGCTGGTGTTGTTTTTTACCTCATGTTTGTCAGGAGCGATAAAGTTTAAATATTCGTCAGACTCATAGAGGATAGAGAAGGCCAGCTCCAGCACTTCCTGAAGTTGAAAGGAGGAGAAAAGAGAAAGAGGAGAGAGAGAGAGAGAGAGAGAGAGAGAAAGAGAGAGAGAGAAAGAAAAAGAGAGAGAGAGAGAGAGAGAGAGAGAGAGAGAGAGAGAGAGGAGAAAGGGGGAAAAAGAGCACAATGGAGAATCAGTCAGATGCTAATGGGCCTGCTGGAGGTTGTGTGCCTCCCACTATGCACCTTTCACACGTCTCCTCAGCCCATATTACAACAGCAGATGGCTAATCCGTCACACGTGCACGCACATGCCACGCCTCCTGCGGGCCACCAGGGCGCAGCGGTAGGACAATCGGCACAGGGAGTGCTCCACCGCTTACCAGGACAGGACGCTGCACTACCGTGTCTCACTTCCTGACAGACTCTACAAATCAAACTCTACAAATTCAAGAAGAGTCAGACCACCATGGTGAAATCATTCAAGGAACAAAACAGTCACCATGCCAGACCAACCTGCCGTTTCCAAACGCACCAAGATGATTTTAAGTAAGCTTTAAGTGTAAAACATATCTGTGCCGTATCTATAACCACTATTTTACAGCAAGACCTCGAGCGTCTTGTGTGTTGGTACCGTTCCGCACTAATTCCCCATGCATGTGTGAGCAGAGGAATCAAAGCTCAGCGAGTCCTGCCAATAACACAAACAGCCTCTGATCACCGTCTCTGATCATCCTGCAACTGAACTGGTTGTTGAATGTCATCTAAAGAGCATCCCAACTGAGGCGCTAATGTGAACATCGCCCCAGTCTGGTGGCGTTCTGCACCCTGCAGGAGGAGTGGTGGCAGCTGGGTGGACATGGGGCCTCTCTCTGTACGGCCTGGGGCGGCGGCACGTGTCCCCGATCTGTCCCCGATCTGTCCCCGGGCTCTCACCAAGGCCCTCGTCCATTTTTCTTGCCGTGCACTTTATCGATGGAGCTATAAAGCTGACAGGGGAGTGTAATGCCGTTTCGACTTCCAGACTAATTTTATTGGCTGCCGTCAGTGATCCGTGATCCCGTGCAGCAGGGAGTCGAGACTGTGCTCACCACAGCTTGTGATCTGTTGAGTCTTTGACATCTACAGCCAAAGCCTCAGAGCTGGGCTGAAAGCTTCCAGAATCAAGTTGTTCTGAAAAGGCTCTGCCACCGAACACGTCTGCTTTCACCGTGACCACAGACGGAGACTTCAGGACCCACATGAGCTGGTGTTCATCACACACACACACACACGCGCACACTCACCTTGTTCTGCTTCAGGGCTCCCTTCTCTTTCATGTGCGGACAGTCCTTGCCAGTGACGACGGCTTTGATGTCGGCCACAGGCACTGTGAAGAAGAGAGGACCAATGAGGAGGGGCTGCTCTGCTCCGCTCTTCTCACCACACGCTCGTACTTGCACACTGGTACTCACACTTGTCCTGCAGAGAATCGTGAGGCACCTCTCCCTGAGGACTCTCCTCCAGGTCCCCATAGTGCAGGACTTTATGATTGGGCGACAAACGACAGTACCAGAACTTATCTGTGGGAAAGACGGAGGCAAGAGTCAGTGTGGATGACAAGCTCACCGTGCTGGTGGCCATGTCCAGTCAAACCAAGCTGACACGCTCGAGTGTCAATAAATGAATAATGCATGTGTCGCGAGTACCGTGTCATTCATCACATCCTTTCTCACCCAGAACTGAACCAACTTGGCCAGCTGTTTGAATAAGCACCAGTAGATAGAGAGAGAGACAGCACGCCAAAGGCCAATCAACTTGATTCCAAATGACATTCCAAAACCACAGAAACAACCTATGTGAGCTTTCCATATCATCCATGTGCAGGGGTTGGATTTCAGGAGGTACCAGTGATCTGGTGATTGGCCAAAGCTTTGATTGGCACGTGGGCTCACCAACCCCTGCCTGGCACTTCCTGCCACTCGGCAGAAGGCTGCCATAAGCTGCCACTGCTACTCACACGCAGGCTAGAGGCTGACGGCTGGCACTCACCCTGGCGGTTCCGTCCAAGATCTAATTGCTAGGAATAGAATCTTGGCGGCATTGAAGCAGCCTGGGTCTAAGGGGGACGGAACAGTTGCGTGGAGAAGGCCCCGCCCCCCTCCTCCTCTTGCCCCACCCACTCACACTCTCTCTCCCTTACCTCCATCATAGCATCGCGGCCCCTAGCAGACAAACGCAGCCCACTGACGCTCACCCATCTACAGGCAGAAAGCAGGTGGCCGAGAGCAGACACCGCCAGCCATCTGTGGGTGTGTACGAGACATCAGGAGGCATCCGCCACTGATTAGTTTAAAGAGGAAGCACATAATGAAACAAAGCTTCAAAAGCATGCCTGCCCCCGCCGGGCATCTGCTCACGGGGTTGGATGGATTTCTTCACTAATGGACGGGCAGACACTCAGGCAGAGCGCGGAGAGAATATCTGTGCGTTTAAGACCAGCTCTGTGAGCGTACGAGGGACAGACGTGAGCGGAGAGGGACAGACGTGAGCGTACGAGGGACAGACGTGAGCGGAGAGGGACAGACGTGAGCGTACGAGGGACAGACGTGAGCGTTGGAGAGGGACAGACGTGAGCGTACGAGGGTTAGACGTGAGCGTACGAGGGACAGACGTGAGCGTAGGAGAGGGACAGACGTGAGCGTAGGAGAGGGACAGACGTGAGCGTAGGAGAGGGACAGACGTGAGCGTAGGAGAGGGACAGACGTGAGCGTACGAGGGACAGACGTGAGCGTACGAGGGACAGACGTGAGCGTAGGAGAGGGACAGACGTGAGCGTAGGAGAGGGACAGACGTGAGCGTAGGAGAGGGACAGACGTGAGCGTAGGAGAGGGACAGACGTGAGCGTACGAGAGGGACAGACGTGAGCGTACGAGAGGGACAGACGTGAGCGTACGAGAGGGACAGACGTGAGCGTACGAGGGACAGACGTGAGCGTACGAGGGACAGACGTGAGCGTAGGAGAGGGACAGACGTGAGCGTAGGAGAGGGACAGACGTGAGCGTAGGAGAGGGACAGACGTGAGCGTACGAGGGACAGACGTGAGCGTACGAGGGACAGACGTGAGCGTAGGAGAGGGACAGACGTGAGCGTACGAGGGACAGACGTGAGCGTACGAGGGACAGACGTGAGCGTAGGAGAGGGACAGACGTGAGCAGAGAGGGACAGACGTGAGCGTAGGAGAGGGACAGACGTGAGCGGAGGAGAGGGACAGACGTGAGCGTAGGAGAGGGACAGACGTGAGCGTAGGAGAGGGACAGACGTGAGCGTAGGAGAGGGACAGACGTGAGCGTAGGAGAGGGACAGACGTGAGCGTAGGAGAGGGACAGACGTGAGCGTAGGAGAGGGACAGACGTGAGCAGAGAGGGACAGACGTGAGCGTAGGAGAGGGACAGACGTGAGCGTAGGAGAGGGTCTGTTCGAATAGAGTGGATGAAGTAGGGTGGAGTGGATGAAGTAGGGTGGAGTGGATGAAGTAGGGTGGAGTGGACGAAGTAGGGTGGAGTGGACGAAGTAGGGTGGAGTGGATGAAGTAGGGTGGAGTGGACGAAGTAGAGTGGAGTGGATGAAGTAGGGTGGAGTGGAGCTTCCTGTTCCCTCCAGCAGGGATGAGAAAGGAGAGCTGTTTAAATACTAAGATTTAGCATCACATAGTCTTGATCCCAGAGAGACTAAATAAATGAAACGTACTAAAACATCCAGGTACACACCTGTGCACATGCACAAATATACGTGTAGGCAAAATAAAGCTCTATGGATGTGTGCATAGCCTCAAGCAGGTTGCTATCCTCTAATCAGCATCCGTTAAATTCATGAACGTACATGGAGAGAATAGACAGCAGATACAAAGTGATGTGTGGGTGCGCATGCCTGCGTGGGCTATGAAATTACTCAGACATGGTTACCAGAGAAGAGACACACACACCCATTATGCATCACAGTCCCAGAAATAGAAGAGCATCAAAAGATCTCTTCAAGAAAGTTTTACCAGCAAAGAGGAGGCTTACAAGTTCCAAAACGCTCTTGAACGTTGTTGGCTGGGCCTGGGATAAAGCACACAGCCAGTCTGTGGATGGAGTTCAACTCCAGTGTTGATACAGCAGAAATGACCACAGAAATGGGATATGCTGTTAATGATATGGGGAATTTTGAAACAGCAACAGGGAACAACAGAAAAAACAGGGAAGGAACCATAAAGCTCGTGTGAGTGGAAGTAGGAGGGTTAGACCCCCACCACCCCCTACCAGACCCACCCACCTCTGCTGCAAAGGTCAGGCCGGCAACGTCCCCGGTTGGCCAGGCTTCACATGGAGCGTATCGGTCTGAAGCCCATCCGTCTGCCCGGAAGCCCTTCCTCAAGATGGCATTTTAGGACAGCGTGGCATTTTAGGAAAGTGCGTGTTTGGACTATGAGAATGTCAAGTGCCCTTGAAATGCACAGGGGATAATCTGAACGTGACGGGGGCTCAATGACCTCTGCACGCAGGTGAGTACCTTCTGAACATGGCACGTAAACAGGGCCACATTTTGGTCCAAATCCCCAACTCAATTTGCTGAAATGCAGCCCCAAAACTTACAAAGAACCTCCATCGTGCTTCACTGTTGTGTGTGGACACTCAGTCATGTCCACTCCCAGCCTGGCAGAGAATAAACTGCCTTCTGTTACAGCCAAATATTTCACATTTGGACTCACAACTTCACAGCACCTGCTGCCAGTTTTTTGCACCACTGTTCCTGTGTTTTCGTGCATAATTGAGTTGTTTGTTCCCATTTCCATGTGGCCATGAAAAAGGGAAATAAGCGTGCTGCACAAAGTTTCCTTGGCCAACCAGTGCGTTTACGGTCCTCAACGTTGCCTGTATCTTTGTGCTTCTTCAAAAGAGCTTGTACAGCACATTTTCAAACCCCAGACTGCTTTATAAACATGGTCTGGAGGAGATGTTGCTGATGACGTGTCTTGTTGATGTGCGCAGTGTTGCCATAGGGATGACCTGTGACATGGTCTTCCATAACCTCATGAAAATGATGATTATCACCTGTGCGGTATTATTGGTTAATCATACACCTGAATTTTACAAAACCCCTGACTGTGTAAGTGTAGATTGAAGAACCAATGCTGTTCTGAAGGCAAAGGTGGGACCTATCAAATATTGATTTAGATTTCCCTTTTGTTTATTCACTTTGCATTTTGTTAATGCAAAAAATTAAATGATTAACACTTCTATCTTTGAAAGCATTTTTACTTTGTAGCATTTCTCCCCACACAATACTGCATCATATATATATATATATATATATATATATATATATATATATATATATATATATATATATATATATATATATATATATATATATTGCATTGACATTAAATATGAATATGAATCATGTTATGAATAGCTGATGAATAATAGAGCTGTATTAGAGGGCAGTTAAGGGTCTAACTAACTGAACTTCAAACAGGAGATCTGAAGGATGTGAGGGAGAGAGTGAGAAACAGACGATCTGAAGGATGTGAGGGAGAGAGTGAGAAACAGGAGAGATGGAGAATGTGAGGGAGAGAGTGAGAAACAGACGATCTGAAGGATGTGAGGGAGAGAGTGAGAAACAGGAGATGTGGAGGATGAGGGAGAGAGTGAGAAACAGACGATCTGAAGGATGTGAGGGAGAGAGTGAGAAACAGGAGAGATGGAGAATGTGAGGGAGAGAGTGAGAAACAGACGATCTGAAGGATGTGAGGGAGAGAGTGAGAAACAGGAGAGATGGAGAATGTGAGGGAGAGAGTGAGAAACAGGAGATGTGGAGGATGAGGGAGAGAGTGAGAAACAGACGATCTGAAGGATGTGAGGGAGAGAGTGAGAAACAGGAGAGATGGAGAATGTGAGGGAGAGAGTGAGAAACAGACGATCTGAAGGATGTGAGGGAGAGAGTGAGAAACAGACGATCTGAAGGATGTGAGGGAGAGAGTGAGAAACAGGAGAGATGGAGAATGTGAGGGAGAGAGTGAGAAACAGGAGATGTGGAGGATGAGGGAGAGAGTGAGAAACAGACGATCTGAAGGATGTGAGGGAGAGAGTGAGAAACAGGAGATGTGGAGGATGTGAGGGAGAGAGTGAGAAACAGACGATCTGAAGGATGTGAGGGAGAGAGTGAGAAACAGGAGAGATGGAGAATGTGAGGGAGAGAGAAACAGGAGAGATGGAGAATGTGAGGGAGAGAGTGAGAAACAGGAGATGTGGAGGATGAGGGAGAGAGTGAGAAACAGACGATCTGAAGGATGTGAGGGAGAGAGTGAGAAACAGGAGAGATGGAGAATGTGTGGGAGAGAGTGAGAAACAGACAATCTGAAGGATGTGAGAGAGTGAGAGAAACAGGAGAGATGGAGAATGTGAGGGAGAGTAAGAAACCGGAGATCTGGAAAATGTGAGGGAGAGTGAGAAACAGGAGATGTGGAGGATGTGAGGGAGAGAGTGAGAAACAGACGATCTGAAGGATGTGAGGGAGAGAGTGAGAAACAGGAGAGATGGAGAATGTGAGGGAGAGTGAGAAACAGGAGAGATGTAGGATGTGAGGGAGAGTGAGAAACAGGAGAGATGGAGAATGTGAGGGAGAGTGAGAAACAGGAGAGATGGTGAATGTGAGGGAGAGAGTGAGAAACAGGAGATGTGGAGGATGAGGGAGAGAGTGAGAAACAGACGATCTGAAGGATGTGAGGGAGAGAGTGAGAAACAGGAGATGTGGAGAATGTGAGGGAGAGAGTGAGAAACAGGAGATGTGGAGGATGTGAGGGAAAGAGTGAGAAACAGGAGAGATGAAGTATGTGAGGGAAAGAGTGAGAAACAGGAGAGATGAAGTATGTGAGGGAAAGAGTGAGAAACAGGAGAGATGAAGTATGTGAGGGAGAAAGTGAGAAACAGGAGATCTGGAGAATGTGAAGGAGAGAGTGAGAAACAGGAGAGATGGAGGATGTGAGGGAGAGAGTGAGAAAGATAAGGATGCAGGAAGGCTGAAACAAGTAGGAAAGGGAGAGAGAGAGAGTGCAGACAGACAAGGTGTCTGCTCTCATGGTGATCTAATCCCAGAGTGTGAAAAGCGTTAAATTATCCAGGCTAACTGATAAAACCTCCCTCTGTGCCTGAGCAGACACCCCACTCTCGTGCACACCAGCGTGAAAGCCGATATAACCCCCCCCCCCCCCCCCCCCCCCTCCATCCCACACACAGCTTAAGCACTCCCACCACTTAAATCAGGAGCCAGTGCTCACACTCCCGCAACCTATTTTTACATCTGCAAAGCCTCTATGCCACTCTAACTATATCCACTGTGAAAGCCTCTCAGGAGGGATGGAGCAGTCATGGGTGGACACTGCCCCCTCCACGATGCCAACACACCGGCTTCACTGCCACGTACAGGAGGAAAGGGGGAAACGTTCTGTCTGCACAGGATCACTTCATTTACCATCAGCCCCATGGCAGGTCATTTGTGAGCTAGACTCCTTTACTAGCAAACAATCTAATTAAGCAATTCTACCATTGCGGGAATCGATCCCTGCAGTTCAGGCTAATGGGTGGCTGTGGTGGAGTCTGCAGGAAAAATGCTCACAGACAAAATGAAATGTGCGTGTGCAATATGCATCAAAAAAGCATGTGTAAGTGTGTGTAAGTGTGTGTGTAAGTGTGTGTGTGTCCATCCCTACCTTGTCTTCTGCGGCTGCTGATCTTCCTAAAGCAGGTGCCCTCACACAGGCGGTTGAGACGCTGCTGTTTGATCAGCTCCATGATTTCCGGTTGGATCTTCTCCCTCAGCTCCCTGCAGCACACACACACACACACACACACACACACACACACACACACACACACACACACACACACACACACACACACACACACACACACACACACACACACACACACGATGAATCCTGTGCACATGGCGTGCACATATGCACCACACACATCCAAATCCTCTCTCCTCCCTTTAACCGCTGTCACCATTCCTGCCGGTCCAACACGGCCACCCAGTCAGTAATCTCTCTGTACGCGGAGCTGATGTGAGATCGCTCATCCTTCATCTGCAGCACCGTCCCCTGATGAACGCATGCGGTCGTGCGCACGCATCCAGCAGTCATTAACCTCGCTTATGCACTGCTGTGAGGAGCACAGCGCCGGTGGGTCTGGGTGGTGGGACCACGCGAGACGCGCGGGGGGCCCCGTCACGCTCCGCTAGCGGCCTGCTGCCATCAGCTCGCTCCCCTCCCTACTTCTCAGGCTCTCCCCGCCATCACAGCCACACGCGCGGGGATTCCTCCTGTTCCGCCGTGGTTTCAAGCCCTGACTAACACGACGCGGCGAGGAGCATCTGCAGATGGACGTAGGAGGGGGAAAGAGCTCTCACGGTGATGCACTGAGCAGGCCTTACATGAGATTTAATTAAAGATGGAGACTTGTTTATTACCGTGACATTTTTTTTTTCTGGAGATACCTACGGGTGATTGTTTGTGGAGTTCACTGCATATAAAAATTAGGACTTTGAAACCACAGGGATCATATCGGATTGATAGTGCCTCAATGCAGTCACAACGTTCTAGGTAACTTTTCATATGGGTTGGCTGTAGAACTGCACGGAACGCTGTTCAAATTCGATTGAGCTGTTTGGTGAGATTTAAAGGGCGATGCAGCTATTTCTGTAAGTTGAAATGTTTCCAGTATGTTCTCTGGCACCCAACACTGCAGCACAAATTACATGCCAGAAGTTCTTTAAGCACGAGTCATCTTGGCCTAATGAGATCTGGGCTGTCAGTGGTGCATTCATCCCTATTGCCATTTGAGTGGAAATGTCATTTTAATGTGAGCAAGACACAGGTGCAGCAGGCAGAGGCCAAAAGTGGGAGCTCTATTACCCCAGGGTTCTGCTCGTGGAGCTCTCTTACCCCAGGGTTCTGCCCGTGGAGCTGTGGGACAGAACAGGCAGTTTTGCACTCCCCAGCAAATATTCTTCATTGAGCGTGAATGTGTGCTGTGCTCACGTGTTTGTGTGTGTGTGTGTGTGTGTGTGTATGCATGAGTGTTTGCAGGTGTACATATGTGGGGAAGTGCGTTTGTGTGTGTGTGTGTGCGCACGCGCGTGTGTGTGTGCATGTGTGTGTGTGACACACTCACAGAATGGGCCGGGACTGGAAGTCCTCCTGGTTCATCCTCTCTGACTGGCGGATCTTCAGGATCTCAGTGTAGCTCAGGTTCTGCAGGCGGCTTTTAAACTGGTCCAAGGAGTTAGGCTTGGCTGTCAGAGCACGCGTGACCTGTTCCCTCACCACCTGCATCACCTACATCACACACACACACACGTGCGCATTAATATTGATTGCAGTCAGAAAGGTAATTTAGAATGTAATGAGGTTTTAGCAATGATTACAGTCATTAGCCCAAATACAACTCAAAAGGCCTTGGTCTAACCGAACACTCTTGAGACTTTTGTCTCAAGCGACAATGACACTGCGATGGCTGTTTGGGTTCTTTAGCAGTTCTGCTACTTGTATTTTAAAGATGTGACTGTGGTGGAGCACTCTCAGCTCTCACTGTGTCTGGCTACATATCAAGAAATGCACTGAACCCAAAGAGAGAAAAACGCGGCCCTTTACTGTGAACCTCCCAGGCACCAGAAGCCTCCCCAGTCCTTCAGGTTTATTAGTGCTGCGCTGTAAATAGCATCGAAATAGCTGAAATGCTTTTTACAGCTTCTCATCAGTTTTTACCAAAGAAATAATTTGTTTTTATTCTCAGTGATATTCCTACCCTAATATTGAAACCTTACAAAAATGCAGACCGTTTGACTGTTTGATTGAAAGAAAGGTTATGACTATCTTTCCTGTTAGTGTTAAAGTGCACAAGAGGAACATAAAGCTGGTGCTTCATAAATCAGAATAAGGGACGTTTTTACACCCAAGGCGACGTTTGACTATGGACCTAGCTCTCAGTGCCGCTTGGCGCTTAGCCGCTGATCCGTTCCAGGTCAGCACCGGTGCGTACAGCCTCCCTGCGACCCCGTGTCCCTCCTGCCAGGGGGCCGGCCAGTTTATTCACCATGATTTCCTCACTGCTCCTCCCACGGGACACACACGTGGGATGGCTGACTGCTCCCCATACCCCACACAGGAAATCCACTAACTAGCCGCATGAGTGTCATGATGATACGCATTTTAATTGGTAATAAGAAGAGGCCACAGCAGGGTCACCACCACCAAATCACCTCCCTGTTCTGCACCGGTGCTTGACTGGGTAAAGAGAAGCCGTCCGAGAGATAAATCTTGATGACATGCTGCCCTGTAGGAGGAGTTTGAGCAAAAGCTGCCATTGTAGCATAAAGTGTGCTGTGGTCCATGAACATCTATAATAGGGAGTGAATCGACTTGGCAAGCATGGTTGTGTGGTCACAGAATTTCGGGTGATATTATTACCATTTGCCTTGATATTCTCTGATTCGCAGTTAAACATCCTATTCTCCAGTGGTCACAGTGAAAGGGAGCTTCTTTAGGAATGAGTTAGAGGCTTCCTGTGGAGCAACAGTGAAGTGGCAGCCTGGCAGAATCACTGCTGCCGAGCATTCGTGTTAGCATTAGCGGGTGTGTTAGCATTAGCGGGTGTGCTAGCATTAGCGGGTGTGCTAGCATTAGCGGGTGTGCTAGCATTAGCGGGTGTGCTAGCATTAGCAGGTGTGCTAGCATTAGCATTTTGTTTTTGTATTTATTTATTTATTTTATTTTATTTTTTAAGGGAGTGAGCCAAACTGACTCGCCACCTGCCATCACCACCACCACCACCACCATCTTTTCTCTTTTGTACATTTCTCTTGATGCAGAGAGCCCCCTCACCACTGGCACGTCAGTTTGGAGATGATGCAGAGAGACAAGGCTGGGGGGAAGGATGCATGTTCACTTGTGTGCATGCGAGTTCGCAAAATCGAGCACCCTCTGGAGACAAAGGCACCTTTACTCCTCATGAAACGATCATTTCACATGTACAGCCATGTATCAGACTCATTCCCCCAAACAACTGAAGCATGCCGATGTTAACATCCCACTGCCTTTTGTAAATGTGAAGACGTGAAGCGTTAATCCCAGCACTGCTCTGTATGATCCTACAGGCACATTCAAACAACACGAACTCAAACGGAGAAATGTCAGCCCGCCACTCAGACACTTCTGAAAAACAAGAGCAGCTGGAAAGAAAAAAGCATTTGAAATGCTGCCGTGCTGGATTAGCACTTTGTCTGAAGGAGCTTTCAATGAGAAAAAAAGTTAAAATGCAGAATTGAAGGAAGGATAACTGAGAGCATATCACAAATGAGTAAACAAAGTATGGATTTTCCAGATGATTAAACATAATTCAAGGAAAATGTGTCCTTTGTCTAATGACAATATAGTTTCACTATGAGTTTCACTAATGTACCAACATAAGTTCACAGAAAGCCAGACAGACGCTATTTCAGTTTTGAGACATTAATCTTAATCACTAAGAATAAAACTTTATCCTTTGCTGTGTTTAGTCTGTTAGGACAGAAACCTTGGAGATTGACACAAAAAGCCAAACATGACATCCATCCCAGTACCAAAAACAGCAGCATCTATATGGTGGTGACACTTATTAGATCAGTGCCAATCAAGATGTGAAGAGAAGATGAAAAGATGAAAATCTTCACCATTTTGCAATACAGCAGTCTGGACAGAGCAGTTCTCACCATGGCAGTCTGGCTTGGACCACCTCTCCTGGTTCTGGTTGGCTGAGCCGGTCTGTGCTTCCCAGATTTACTACCAGTGGTCATCGCTTTCTGCTTTGCAGCCTCAGTGGACCAGTCAGCTTTTAGTCCAGACGGCCAATCAGAACGCTGCCTTGTCGACAATCAGGGCATGCAAGATTTATTGGTCCTGTCTCTAATTTTAATTACAATTTTGCCTGGATATCAATCATAAATGCAAATGAATGACTCTTCACATTATATACTGCCTCATAATTAAGCCTCAGGTTTGTTTTTGACCTCTGATTATGCATCCACTCAGACCAGCAAAACATGCAACGACTTTGAGAGACTATGTCTCTCAAACGTCAGGATACCTGTGACGAGTTTCACTGCACTGCAAAAAACACATCTGAAGCCTAGACTAAGGGTAACCACCATAACTACAGCGACTGTACCAGTTGCAACGCTTCTACGTAGCTGACCTCAGCCAGAGGGTCACACGACACACGTCCGTCACGAGTCCTGCACGTGACCGGCCAATTGGTTGTTCCGTTTCGCCTGCAGCCGACCTGGCCGTGACACCGACCTCAAGCTGACGGCGGTTGGAGCTCGGGAACAGGTGGAGGAAATGAACGTCTAAAAACACCTAAAGCTAATCGATCCACGGGCAGCCAGGACACACATTTGCTGAACAATCATGAAGATAAGGTTGTTTTCATTCTCTCTCTTTCTTGGCACTAAATACATCCTGCGTGTAAGAGTGTGAGCGTGCTGTAAGGTAACTGTAAAAAAAAAAAACAAAAAAAACCAAATAGATTATCCATACGCTACATGTCAATAATTTCCAGTCCCAGCATCTATTATATTACTTAATAATGCACTACGTCAAAGCAACGGACACGACTGTCAGGTACAAATATGCTCAGTTACTGTGCAAATGGTGACATTATGCAGCACTATGTATGTAGTGCAGCCAACTCTGAATGAATCAGTGCAGGCAGTGAACCTGTGCATCGGACATGGTACGATGACAGACTCAGACACGAAACAGTCAAGCATGCTACAGATTCATGTGTCTCAACAGCAGGGGTGGAGAGTGAGATGTGGTGTAATGTTATGCTGTGGGCAGCGGGTGGAGCGGGTGAAGCAGAAGGTGGAAAGCATCTCGAGTGCAATCAGAGGGACGGGGTTCAAAAGGCCCAGCAGGGTGTCTCTGCTGCACAGCCCCCCCCCCCCCCCCCCCCAACCCTGCCCTCCATCAACCACCCCCCGCCCTACCCAGACACCCCCCACAGTCTCTTCCACCCACCAACCCAGGGGCTGTCTAGGAACACACTCTCCGTGTGAGCCGTGAGCCAAGCGGGGCTGGGTCTATCCTTTATCCATTCGTCATGTCTGAGAGGTCCTTAGCTGATACTGGAGTGATTGCGGAAACCACCCCCCCCAATTTTTCCTCTTTCCATCACAACAGTCTAGTGTACCACTTTCGTTTTTTTAAGATTACCGTGAAACATTTTCTTCATGCATGTCGAGTGAAGGGAGTAAAATGTAACAGCTTGAAGTGGCACTGCGTGTTAAAGAGCAGAGAAGGACAGCGTGGCTCACTGAAGCCTCTAGTCTAAACTATACACTGCTAAAATGCTTCAGAAATGCTAAAAATCATTCATCTTATTTCTCTAGTGCATGACAGAACATGACAGTAAAGGTGAATCTTGGCATTGATTAATCAAATAAAAAATGTAATATATAAAATATATATTATAAAAAATATATAAAATTTATAAAATATGTATCTCAAATCTGCACGAGCTGATGTTAAATTCTCTTCAGGTGACAGACTGGTTTTTGGGGGGGGAGGGGCTCTCTCTCGTGC